>NW_025956481.1:0-38715 GCF_023159225.1 Perognathus longimembris pacificus
AACCATACCAGGAAGTACGTAATTTATTAAGCTACTGCTTTTCTAAAGCTCAGTGGAGATATTTACTGATAAACAGCTACCTACGCAGCATGTTCATGTCGTTCCTAAATGAGCTGTTATCTCTCTCCCCTCACCACAAATCAGATTCTTCTGAGGAGTTCCCAGTACTTTATCCTTTCTCCTGTGTAATTACCTTAACAAGCTCCAGCTGTTTTTATTCTCAGAAGCTTTACTCCCTGATATACAGCTGCCTACCCCCTTCGTAAGTGCAGGTCCTAAATGAGCTTTTTTCTCTGTTCCCTCACCACAATCCAGAATCTTTTGGGGAGTTACCAGTACAGTAACCATACAAGGAAGTACTTTATTAAGCTACTGCTTTTCTTAATCTCAGTGGAGATATTTACTGATAAACAGCTACCTACGCAGCATGTTCATGTCGTTCCTAAATGAGCTTTTATCTCTCTCCCCTCACCACAAATCAGATTCTTCTGAGGAGTTCCCAGTACTTTATCCTTTCTCCTGTGTAATTACCTTAACAAGCTCCAGCTGTTTTTATTCTCAGAAGGTTTACTCCCTGATATACAGCTGCCTACCCCCTTCGTAAGTGCAGTTCCTAAATGAGCTTTTTTCTCTCTTCCCTCACCACAATCCAGATTCTTTTGGGGAGTTACCAGTACAGTAACCATACCAGGAAGTACTTAATTTATTAAGCTACTGCTTTTCTAAAGCTCAGTGGAGATATTTACTGATAAACAGCTACCTAAGCAGCACATTCATGTCGTTCCTAAATGAACTTTTATCTCTCTCCCCTCACCACAAATCAGATTCTTCTGAGGAGTTCCCAGTACATTATCCTTTCCCCTGTGTAATTACCTTAACAAGCTCCAGCTGTTTTTATTCTCAGAAGGTTTACTCCCTGATATACAGCTGCCTACCCCCTTCGTAAGTGCAGGTCCTAAATGAGCTTTTTTCTCTGTTCCCTCACCACAATCCAGATTCTTTTGGGGAGTTACCAGTACAGTAACCATACCAGGAAGTACTTAATTTATTAAGCTACTGCTTTTCTTAATCTCAGTGGAGATATTTACTGATAAACAGCTACCTACGCAGCATGTTCATGTCTTTCCCTAAATGAGCTTTAATCTCTCTCCCCTCACCACAAATCAGATTCTTCTGAGGAGTTCCCAGTACTTTATCCTTTCTCCTGTGTAATTACCTTAACAAGCTCCAGCTGTTTTTATTCTCAGAAGGTTTACTCCCTGATATACAGCTGCCTACCCCCTTCGTAAGTGCAGGTCCTAAATGAGCTTTTTTCTCTGTTCCTCACCACAATCCAGATTCTTTTGGGGAGTTACCAGTACAGTAACCATACCAGGAAGTACTTAATTTATTAAGCTACTGCTTTTCTTAATCTCAGTGGAGATATTTACTGATAAACTGCTACCTACGCAGCATGTTCATGTCGTTCCTAAATGAGCTTTTATCTCTCTCCCCTCACCACAATCAGATTCTTCTGAGGAGTTCCCAGTACATTATCCTTTCCCCCAGTGTAAGTAACTTAACAAGCTCCTGCTGTTTTTATTCTCAGAAGATTTACTCCCTGATATACAGCTGCCTACCCCCTTCGAAAGTGCAGGTCCTAAATGAGCTTTTTTCTCTGTTCCCTCACAACAATCCAGATTCTTTTGGGGAGTTACCAGTACAGTAACCATACCAGGAAGTACGTAATTTATTAAGCTACTGCTTTTCTAAAGCTCAGTGGAGATATTTACTGATAAACAGCTACCTACGCAGCATGTTCATGTCGTTCCTAAATGAGCTGTTATCTCTCTCCCCTCACCACAAATCAGATTCTTCTGAGGAGTTCCCAGTACTTTATCCTTTCTCCTGTGTAATTACCTTAACAAGCTCCAGCTGTTTTTATTCTCAGAAGCTTTACTCCCTGATATACAGCTGCCTACCCCCTTCGTAAGTGCAGGTCCTAAATGAGCTTTTTTCTCTGTTCCCTCACCACAATCCAGAATCTTTTGGGGAGTTACCAGTACAGTAACCATACAAGGAAGTACTTTATTAAGCTACTGCTTTTCTTAATCTCAGTGGAGATATTTACTGATAAACAGCTACCTACGCAGCATGTTCATGTCGTTCCTAAATGAGCTTTTATCTCTCTCCCCTCACCACAAATCAGATTCTTCTGAGGAGTTCCCAGTACTTTATCCTTTCTCCTGTGTAATTACCTTAACAAGCTCCAGCTGTTTTTATTCTCAGAAGGTTTACTCCCTGATATACAGCTGCCTACCCCCTTCGTAAGTGCAGTTCCTAAATGAGCTTTTTTCTCTCTTCCCTCACCACAATCCAGATTCTTTTGGGGAGTTACCAGTACAGTAACCATACCAGGAAGTACTTAATTTATTAAGCTACTGCTTTTCTAAAGCTCAGTGGAGATATTTACTGATAAACAGCTACCTAAGCAGCACATTCATGTCGTTCCTAAATGAACTTTTATCTCTCTCCCCTCACCACAAATCAGATTCTTCTGAGGAGTTCCCAGTACATTATCCTTTCCCCTGTGTAATTACCTTAACAAGCTCCAGCTGTTTTTATTCTCAGAAGGTTTACTCCCTGATATACAGCTGCCTACCCCCTTCGTAAGTGCAGGTCCTAAATGAGCTTTTTTCTCTGTTCCCTCACCACAATCCAGATTCTTTTGGGGAGTTACCAGTACAGTAACCATACCAGGAAGTACTTAATTTATTAAGCTACTGCTTTTCTTAATCTCAGTGGAGATATTTACTGATAAACAGCTACCTACGCAGCATGTTCATGTCTTTCCTAAATGAGCTTTAATCTCTCTCCCCTCACCACAAATCAGATTCTTCTGAGGAGTTCCCAGTACTTTATCCTTTCTCCTGTGTAATTACCTTAACAAGCTCCAGCTGTTTTTATTCTCAGAAGGTTTACTCCCTGATATACAGCTGCCTACCCCCTTCGTAAGTGCAGGTCCTAAATGAGCTTTTTTCTCTGTTCCCTCACCACAATCCAGATTCTTTTGGGGAGTTACCAGTACAGTAACCATACCAGGAAGTACTTAATTTATTAAGCTACTGCTTTTCTTAATCTCAGTGGAGATATTTACTGATAAACTGCTACCTACGCAGCATGTTCATGTCGTTCCTAAATGAGCTTTTATCTCTCTCCCCTCACCACAATCAGATTCTTCTGAGGAGTTCCCAGTACATTATCCTTTCCCCAGTGTAAGTAACTTAACAAGCTCCTGCTGTTTTTATTCTCAGAAGATTTACTCCCTGATATACAGCTGCCTACCCCCTTCGAAAGTGCAGGTCCTAAATGAGCTTTTTTCTCTGTTCCCTCACAACAATCCAGATTCTTTTGGGGAGTTACCAGTACAGTAACCATACCAGGAAGTACTTAATTTATTAAGCTACTGCTTTCTTAATCTCAGTCGAGATATTTACTGATAAACAGCTACCTACGCAGCATGTTCATGTCGTTCCTAAATGAGCTTTTATCTCTATCCCCTCACCACAAATCAGATTCTTCTGAGGAGTTCCCAGTACATTATCCTTTCCCCTGTGTAATTACCTTAACAAGCTGCTGCTGTTTTTATTCTCAGAAGCTTTACTCCCTGATATACAGCTGCCTACCCCCTTCGTAAGTGCAGGTCCTAAATGAGCTTTTTTCTCTGTTCCCTCACCACAATCCAGATTCTTTTGGGGAGTTACCAGTACAGTAACCATACCAGGAAGTACTTAATTTATTAAGCTACTGCTTTTCTAAAGCTCAGTGGAGATATTTACTGATAAACAACTACCTACGCAGCATGTTCATGTCGTTCCTAAATGAGCTTTTATCTCTCTCCCCTCACCACAAATCAGATTCTTCTGAGGAGTTCCCAGTACTTTATCCTTTCTCCTGTGTAATTACCTTAACAAGCTCCAGCTGTTTTTATTCTCAGAAGGTTTACTCCCTGATATTCAGCTGCCTACCCCCTTCGTAAGTGCAGGTCCTAAATGAGCTTTTTTCTCTGTTCCCTCACCACAATCCAGATTCTTTTGGGGAGTTACCAGTACAGTAACCATACCAGGAAGTACTTAATTTATTAAGCTACTGCTTTTCTAAAGCTCAGTGGAGATATTTACTGATAAACAGCTACCTAAGCAGCACATTCATGTCGTTCCTAAATGAACTTTTATCTCTCTCCCCTCACCACAAATCAGATTCTTCTGAGGAGTTCCCAGTACATTATCCTTTCCCCTGTGTAATTACATTAACAAGCTCCAGCTGTTTTTATTCTCAGAAGGTTTACTCCCTGATATACAGCTGCCTACCCCCTTCGTAAGTGCAGGTCCTAAATGAGCTTTTTTCTCTGTTCCCTCACCACAATCCAGATTCTTTTGGGGAGTTACCAGTACAGTAACCATACCAGGAAGTACTTAATTTATTAACCTACTGCTTTTCTTAATCTCAGTGGAGATATTTACTGATAAACTGCTACCTACGCAGCATGTTCATGTCGTTCCTAAATGAGCTTTTATCTCTCTCCCCTCACCACAAATCAGATTCTTCTGAGGAGTTCCCAGTACATTATCCTTTCCCCTGTGTAATTACCTTAACAAGCTGCAGCTGTTTTTATTCTCAGAAGCTTTACTCCCTGATATACAGCTGCCTACCCCCTTCGTAATTGCAGGTCCTAAATGAGCTTTTTTCTCTGTTCCCTCACCACAATCCAGATTCTTTTGGGGAGTTACCAGTACAGTAACCATACCAGGAAGTACTTAATTTATTAAGCTACTGCTTTTCTTAATCTCAGTGGAGATATTTACTGATAAACAGCTACCTACGCAGTATGTTCATGTCGTTCCTAAATGAGCTTTTATCTCTCTCCCCTCACCACAAATCAGATTCTTCTGAGGAGTTCCCAGTACATTATCCTTTCCCCTGTGTAATTACCTTAACAAGCTGCAGCTGTTTTTATTCTCAGAAGCTTTACTCCCTGATATACAGCTGCCTACCCCCTTCGTAAGTGCAGGTCCTAAATGAGCTTTTTTCTCTGTTCCCTCACCACAATCCAGATTCTTTTGGGGAGTTACCAGTACAGTAACCATACCAGGAAGTACTTAATTTATTAAGCTACTGCTTTTCTTAATCTCAGTGGAGATATTTACTGATAAACAGCTACCTACGCAGCACGTTCATGTCGTTCCTAAATGAGCTTTTATCTCTCTCCCCTCACCACAAATCAGATTCTTCTGAGGAGTTCCCAGTACATTATCCTTTCCCCTGTGTAATTACCTTAACAAGCTGCAGCTGTTTTTATTCTCAGAAGCTTTACTCCCTGATATACAGCTGCCTACCCCCTTCGTAAGTGCAGGTCCTAAATGAGCTTTTTTCTCTGTTCCCTCACCACAATCCAGATTCTTTTGGGGAGTTACCAGTACAGTAACCATACCAGGAAGTACTTACTTTATTAACCTACTGCTTTTCTTAATCTCAGTTCAGATATTTACTGATAAACTGCTACCTACGCAGCATGTTCATGTCGTTCCTAAATGAGCTTTTATCTCTCTCCCCTCACCACAAATCAGATTCTTCTGAGGAGTTCCCAGTACATTATCCTTTCCCCTGTGTAATTACCTTAACAAGCTGCAGCTGTTTTTATTCTCAGAAGCTTTACTCCCTGATATACAGCTGCCTACCCCCTTCGTAATTGCAGGTCCTAAATGAGCTTTTTTCTCTGTTCCCTCACCACAATCCAGATTCTTTTGGGGAGTTACCAGTACAGTAACCATACCAGGAAGTACTTAATTTATTAAGCTACTGCTTTTCTAAAGCTCAGTGGAGATATTTACTGATAAACAGCTACCTACGCAGCATGTTCATGTCGTTCCTAAATGAGCTTTTATCTCTCTCCCCTCACCACAAATCAGATTCTTCTGAGGAGTTCCCAGTACTTTATCCTTTCTCCTGTGTAATTACCTTAACAAGCTCCAGCTGTTTTTATTCTCAGAAGCTTTACTCCCTGATATACAGCTGCCTACCCCCTTGTAAGTGCAGGTCCTAAATGAGCTTTTTTCTCTGTTCCCTCACCACAATCCAGAATCTTTTGGGGAGTTACCAGTACAGTAACCATACCAGGAAGTACTTTATTAAGCTAGTGCTTTTCTTAATCTCAGTGGAGATATTTACTGATAAACAGCTACCTACGCAGCATGTTCATGTCGTTCCTAAATGAGCTTTTATCTCTCTCCCCTCACCACAAATCAGATTCTTCTGAGGAGTTCCCAGTACATTATCCTTTCCCCTGTGTAATTACCTTAACAAGCTCCAGCTGTTTTTATTCTCAGAAGGTTTACTCCCTGATATACAGCTGCCTACCCCCTTCGTAAGTGCAGGTCCTAAATGAGCTTTTTTCTCTGTTCCCTCACCACAATCCAGATTCTTTTGGGGAGTTACCAGTACAGTAACCATACCAGGAAGTACTTAATTTATTAAGCTACTGCTTTTCTTAATCTCAGTGGAGATATTTACTGATAAACAGCTACCTACGCAGCATGTTCATGTCGTTCCTAAATGAGCTTTTATCTCTCTCCCCTCACCACAAATCAGATTCTTCTGAGGAGTTCCCAGTACATTATCCTTTCCCCTGTGTAATTACCTTAACAAGCTGCTGCTGTTTTTATTCTCAGAAGCTTTACTCCCTGATATACAGCTGCCTACCCCCTTCGTAAGTGCAGGTCCTAAATGAGCTTTTTTCTCTCTTCCCTCACCACAATCCAGATTCTTTTGGGGAGTTACCAGTACAGTAACCATACCAGGAAGTACTTAATTTATTAAGCTACTGCTTTTCTTAATCTCAGTGGAGATATTTACTGATAAACAGCTACCTACGCAGCATGTTCATGTCGTTCCTAAATGAGCTTTTATCTCTCTCCCCTCACCACAAATCAGATTCTTCTGAGGAGTTCCCAGTACATTATCCTTTCCCCTGTGTAATTACCTTAACAAGCTCCAGCTGTTTTTATTCTCAGAAGGTTTACTCCCTGATATACAGCTGCCTACCCCCTTCGTAAGTGCAGGTCCTAAATGAGCTTTTTTCTCTGTTCCCTCACCACAATCCAGATTCTTTTGGGGAGTTACCAGTACAGTAACCATACCAGGAAGTACTTATTTATTAACCTACTGCTTTTCTTAATCTCAGTGGAGATATTTACTGATAAACTGCTACCTACGCAGCATGTTCATGTCGTTCCTAAATGAGCTTTTATCTCTCTCCCCTCACCACAAATCAGATTCTTCTGAGGAGTTCCCAGTACATTATCCTTTCCCCTGTGTAATTACCTTAACAAGCTGCAGCTGTTTTTATTCTCAGAAGCTTTACTCCCTGATATACAGCTGCCTACCCCCTTCGTAAGTGCAGGTCCTAAATGAGCTTTTTTCTCTGTTCCCTCACCACAATCCAGATTCTTTTGGGGAGTTACCAGTACAGTAACCATACCAGGAAGTACTTAATTTATTAAGCTACTGCTTTTCTAAAGCTCAGTGGAGATATTTACTGATAAACAGCTACCTACGCAGCATGTTCATGTCGTTCCTAAATGAGCTTTTATCTCTCTCCCCTCACCACAAATCAGATTCTTCTGAGGAGTTCCCAGTACTTTATCCTGTCTCCTGTGTAATTACCTTAACAAGCTCCAGCTGTTTTTATTCTCAGAAGCTTTACTCCCTGATATACAGCTGCCTACCCCCTTCGTAAGTGCAGGTCCTAAATGAGCTTTTTTCTCTGTTCCCTCACCACAATCCAGAATCTTTTGGGGAGTTACCAGTACAGTAACCATACCAGGAAGTACTTTATTAAGCTACTGCTTTTCTTAATCTCAGTGGAGATATTTACTGATAAACAGCTACCTACGCAGCATGTTCATGTCGTTCCTAAATGAGCTTTTATCTCTCTCCCCTCACCACAAATCAGATTCTTCTGAGGAGTTCCCAGTACATTATCCTTTCCCCTGTGTAATTACCTTAACAAGCTCCAGCTGTTTTTATTCTCAGAAGGTTTACTCCCTGATATACAGCTGCCTACCCCCTTCGTAAGTGCAGGTCCTAAATGAGCTTTTTTCTCTGTTCCCTCACCACAATCCAGATTCTTTTGGGGAGTTACCAGTACAGTAACCATACCAGGAAGTACTTAATTTATTAAGCTACTGCTTTTCTAAAGCTCAGTGGAGATATTTACTGATAAACAGCTACCTACGCAGCATGTTCATGTCGTTCCTAAATGAGCTTTTATCTCTCTCCCCTCACCACAAATCAGATTCTTCTGAGGAGTTCCCAGTACTTTATCCTTTCTCCTGTGTAATTACCTTAACAAGCTCCAGCTGTTTTTATTCTCAGAAGGTTTACTCCCTGATATACAGCTGCCTACCCCCTTCGTAAGTGCAGTTCCTAAATGAGCTTTTTTCTCTCTTCCCTCACCACAATCCAGATTCTTTTGGGGAGTTACCAGTACAGTAACCATACCAGGAAGTACTTAATTTATTAAGCTACTGCTTTTCTTAATCTCAGTGGAGATATTTACTGATAAACAGCTACCTACGCAGCATGTTCATGTCGTTCCTAAATGAGCTTTTATCTCTCTCCCCTCACCACAATCAGATTCTTCTGAGGAGTTCCCAGTACATTATCCTTTCCCCAGTGTAAGTACCTTAACAAGCTCCAGCTGTTTTTATTCTCAGAAGCTTTACTCCCTGATATACAGCTGCCTACCCCCTTCGAAAGTGCAGGTCCTAAATGAGCTTATTTCTCTGTTCCCTCACCACAATCCAGATTCTTTTGGGGAGTTACCAGTACAGTAACCATACCAGGAAGTACTTAATTTATTAAGCTACTGCTTTTCTTAATCTCAGTCGAGATATTTACTGATAAACAGCTACCTACGCAGCATGTTCATGTCGTTCCTAAATGAGCTTTTATCTCTCTCCCCTCACCAAAAATCAGATTCTTCTGAGGAGTTCCCAGTACATTATCCTTTCCCCTGTGTAATTACCTTAACAAGCTGCAGCTGTTTTTATTCTCAGAAGCTTTACTCCCTGATATACAGCTGCCTACCCCCTTCGTAAGTGCAGTTCCTAAATGAGCTTTTTTCTCTGTTCCCTCACCACAATCCAGATTCTTTTGGGGAGTTACCAGTACAGTAACCATACCAGGAAGTACTTAATTTATTAAGCTACTGCTTTTCTAAAGCTCAGTGGAGATATTTACTGATAAACAACTACCTACGCAGCATGTTCATGTCGTTCCTAAATGAGCTTTTATCTCTCTCCCCTCACCACAAATCAGATTCTTCTGAGGAGTTCCCAGTACTTTATCCTTTCTCCTGTGTAATTACCTTAACAAGCTCCAGCTGTTTTTATTCTCAGAAGGTTTACTCCCTGATATTCAGCTGCCTACCCCCTTCGTAAGTGCAGGTCCTAAATGAGCTTTTTTCTCTGTTCCCTCACCACAATCTAGATTCTTTTGGGGAGTTACCAGTACAGTAACCATACCAGGAAGTACTTAATTTATTAAGCTACTGCTTTTCTAAAGCTCAGTGGAGATATTTACTGATAAACAGCTACCTAAGCAGCACATTCATGTCGTTCCTAAATGAACTTTTATCTCTCTCCCCTCAACACAAATCAGATTCTTCTGAGGAGTTCCCAGTACATTATCCTTTCCCCTGTGTAATTACCTTAACAAGCTCCAGCTGTTTTTATTCTCAGAAGGTTTACTCCCTGATATACAGCTGCCTACCCCCTTCGTAAGTGCAGGTCCTAAATGAGCTTTTTTCTCTGTTCCCTCACCACAATCCAGATTCTTTTGGGGAGTTACCAGTACAGTAACCATACCAGGAAGTACTTAATTTATTAACCTACTGCTTGTCTTAATCTCAGTGGAGATATTTACTGATAAACTGCTACCTACGCAGCATGTTCATGTCGTTCCTAAATGAGCTTTTATCTCTCTCCCCTCACCACAAATCAGATTCTTCTGAGGAGTTCCCAGTACATTATCCTTTCCCCTGTGTAATTACCTTAACAAGCTGCAGCTGTTTTTATTCTCAGAAGCTTTACTCCCTGATATACAGCTGCCTACCCCCTTCGTAAGTGCAGGTCCTAAATGAGCTTTTTTCTCTGTTCCCTCACCACAATCCAGATTCTTTTGGGGAGTTACCAGTACAGTAACCATACCAGGAAGTACGTAATTTATTAAGCTACTGCTTTTCTAAAGCTCAGTGGAGATATTTACTGATAAACAGCTACCTACGCAGCATGTTCATGTCGTTCCTAAATGAGCTTTTATCTCTCTCCCCTCACCACAATCAGATTCTTCTGAGGAGTTCCCAGTACATTATCCTTTCCCCAGTGTAAGTACCTTAACAAGCTCCAGCTGTTTTTATTCTCAGAAGCTTTACTCCCTGATATACAGCTGCCTACCCCCTTCGAAAGTGCAGGTCCTAAATGAGCTTATTTCTCTGTTCCCTCACCACAATCCAGATTCTTTTGGGGAGTTACCAGTACAGTAACCATACCAGGAAGTACTTAATTTATTAAGCTACTGCTTTTCTTAATCTCAGTCGAGATATTTACTGATAAACAGCTACCTACGCAGCATGTTCATGTCGTTCCTAAATGAGCTTTTATCTCTCTCCCCTCACCACAAATCAGATTCTTCTGAGGAGTTCCCAGTACTTTATCCTTTCTCCTGTGTAATTACCTTAACAAGCTCCAGCTGTTTTTATTCTCAGAAGGTTTACTCCCTGATATACAGCTGCCTACCCCCTTCGTAAGTGCAGTTCCTAAATGAGCTTTTTTCTCTCTTCCCTCACCACAATCCAGATTCTTTTGGGGAGTTACCAGTACAGTAACCATACCAGGAAGTACTTAATTTATTAAGCTACTGCTTTTCTAAAGCTCAGTGGAGATATTTACTGATAAACAGCTACCTAAGCAGCACATTCATGTCGTTCCTAAATGAACTTTTATCTCTCTCCCCTCACCACAAATCAGATTCTTCTGAGGAGTTCCCAGTACATTATCCTTTCCCCTGTGTAATTACCTTAACAAGCTCCAGCTGTTTTTATTCTCAGAAGGTTTACTCCCTGATATACAGCTGCCTACCCCCTTCGTAAGTGCAGGTCCTAAATGAGCTTTTTTCTCTGTTCCCTCACCACAATCCAGATTCTTTTGGGGAGTTACCAGTACAGTAACCATACCAGGAAGTACTTAATTTATTAAGCTACTGCTTTTCTTAATCTCAGTGGAGATATTTACTGATAAACAGCTACCTACGCAGCATGTTCATGTCTTTCCTAAATGAGCTTTTATCTCTCTCCCCTCACCACAAATCAGATTCTTCTGAGGAGTTCCCAGTACATTATCCTTTCTCCTGTGTAATTACCTTAACAAGCTCCAGCTGTTTTTATTCTCAGAAGCTTTACTCCCTGATATACAGCTGCCTAACCCCTTCGTAAGTGCAGGTCCTAAATGAGCTTTTTTCTCTGTTCCCTCACCACAATCCAGATTCTTTTGGGGAGTTACCAGTACAGTAACCATACCAGGAAGTACTTAATTTATTAAGCTACTGCTTTTCTTAATCTCAGTGGAGATATTTATTGATAAACAGCTACCTACGCAGCATGTTCATGTCGTTCCTAAATGAGCTTTTATCTCTCTCCCCTCACCACAAATCAGATTCTTCTGAGGAGTTCCCAGTACATTATCCTTTCCCCTGTGTAATTACCTTAACAAGCTCCAGCTGTTTTTATTCTCAGAAGGTTTACTCCCTGATATACAGCTGCCTACCCCCTTCGTAAGTGCAGGTCCTAAATGAGCTTTTTTCTCTGTTCCCTCACCACAATCCAGATTCTTTTGGGGAGTTACCAGTACAGTAACCATACCAGGAAGTACTTAATTTATTAAGCTACTGCTTTTCTTAATCTCAGTGGAGATATTTATTGATAAACAGCTACCTACGCAGCATGTTCATGTCGTTCCTAAATGAGCTTTTATCTCTCTCCCCTCACCACAAATCAGATTCTTCTGAGGAGTTCCCAGTACATTATCCTTTCCCCTGTGTAATTACCTTAACAAGCTCCAGCTGTTTTTATTCTCAGAAGGTTTACTCCCTGATATACAGCTGCCTACCCCCTTCGTAAGTGCAGGTCCTAAATGAGCTTTTTTCTCTGTTCCCTCACCACAATCCAGATTCTTTTGGGGAGTTACCAGTACACTAACCATACCAGGAAGTACTTAATTTATTAAGCTCCTGCTTTTCTTAATCTCAGTGGAGATATTTACTGATAAACAGCTACCTACGCAGCATGTTCATGTCGTTCCTAAATGAGCTTTTATCTCTATCCCCTCACCACAAATCAGATTGTTCTGAGGAGTTCCCAGTACATTATCCTTTCCCCTGTGTAATTACCTTAACAAGCTCCAGCTGTTTTTATTCTCAGAAGGTTTACTCCCTGATATACAGCTGCCTACCCCCTTCGTAAGTGCAGTTCCTAAATGAGCTTTTTTCTCTCTTCCCTCACCACAATCCAGATTCTTTTGGGGAGTTACCAGTACAGTAACCATACCAGGAAGTACTTAATTTATTAAGCTACTGCTTTTCTTAATCTCAGTGGAGATATTTACTGATAAACAGCTACCTACGCAGCATGTTCATGTCGTTCCTAAATGAGCTTTTATCTCTCTCCCCTCACCACAAATCAGATTCTTCTGAGGAGTTCCCAGTACATTATCCTTTCCCCTGTGTAATTACCTTAACAAGCTCCAGTTGTTTTTATTCTCAGAAGGTTTACTCCCTGATATACAGCTGCCTACCCCCTTCGTAAGTGCAGGTCCTAAATGAGCTTTTTTCTCTGTTCCCTCACCACAATCCAGATTCTTTTGGGGAGTTACCAGTACAGTAACCATACCAGGAAGTACTTAATTTATTAACCTACTGCTTTTCTTAATCTCAGTGGAGATATTTACTGATAAACTGCTACCTACGCAGCATGTTCATGTCGTTCCTAAATGAGCTTTTATCTCTCTCCCCTCACCACAAATAAGATTCTTCTGAGGAGTTCCCAGTACATTATCCTTTCCCCTGTGTAATTACCTTAACAAGCTGCAGCTGTTTTTTATTCTCAGAAGCTTTACTCCCTGATATACAGCTGCCTACCCCCTTCGTAAGTGCAGGTCCTAAATGAGCTTTTTTCTCTCTTCCCTCACCACAATCCAGATTCTTTTGGGGAGTTACCAGTACAGTAACCATACCAGGAAGTACTTAATTTATTAAGCTACTGCTTTTCTAAAGCTCAGTGGAGATATTTACTGATAAACAGCTACCTACGCAGCATGTTCATGTCGTTCCTAAATGAGCTGTTATCTCTCTCCCCTCACCACAAATCAGATTCTTCTGAGGAGTTCCCAGTACTTTATCCTTTCTTCTGTGTAATTACCTTAACAAGCTCCAGCTGTTTTTATTCTCAGAAGCTTTACTCCCTGATATACAGCTGCCTACCCCCTTCGTAAGTGCAGGTCCTAAATGAGCTTTTTTCTCTGTTCCCTCACCACAATCCAGATTCTTTTGGGGAGTTACTAGTACAGTAACCATACCAGGAAGTACTTAATTTATTAAGCTACTGCTTTTCTTAATCTCAGTGGAGATATTTACTGATAAACAGTTACCTACGCAGCATGTTCATGTCGTTCCTAAATGAGCTTTTATCTCTCTCCCCTCACCACAAATCAGATTCTTCTGAGGAGTTCCCAGTACATTATCCTTTCCCCTGTGTAATTACCTTAAGAAGCTCCAGCTGTTTTTATTCTCAGAAGGTTTACTCCCTGATATACAGCTGCCTACCCCCTTCGTAAGTGCAGGTCCTAAATGAGCTTTTTTCTCTGTTCCCTCACCACAATCCAGATTCTTTTGGGGAGTTACCAGTACAGTAACCATACCAGGAAGTACTTAATTTATTAACCTACTGCTTTTCTTAATCTCAGTGGAGATATTTACTGATAAACAGCTACCTAAGTAGCATGTTCATGTCATTCCTAAATGAGCTTTTATCTCTCTCCCCTCACCACAAATCAGATTCTTCTGAGGAGTTCCCAGTACATTATCCTTTCCCCTGTGTAATTACCTTAACAAGCTCCAGCTGTTTTTATTCTCAGAAGGTTTACTCCCTGATATACAGCTGCCTACCCCCTTCGTAAGTGCAGGTCCTAAATGAGCTTTTTTCTCTGTTCCCTCACCACAATCCAGATTCTTTTGGGGAGTTACCAGTACAGTAACCATACCAGGAAGTACTTAATTTATTAAGCTACTGCTTTTCTTAATCTCAGTGGAGATATTTACTGATAAACAGCTACCTACGGAGCATGTTCATGTCGTTCCTAAATGAGCTTTTATCTCTCTCCCCTCACCACAAATCAGATTCTTCTGAGGAGTTCCCAGTACATTATCCTTTCCCCTGAGTAATTACCTTAACAAGCTGCAGCTGTTTTTATTCTCAGAAGCATTACTCCCTGATATACAGCTGCCTACCCCCTTCGTAAGTGCAGGTCCTAAATGAGCTTTTTTCTCTGTTCCCTCACCACAATCCAGATTCTTTTGGGGAGTTACCAGTACAGTAACCATACCAGGAAGTACTTAATTTATTAAGCTACTGCTTTCCAAAGCTCAGTGGAGATATTTACTGATAAACAGCTCCCTACGCAGCATGTTCATGTCGTTCCTAAATGAGCTTTTATCTCTCTCCCCTCACCACAAATCAGATTCTTCAGAGGAGTTCCCAGTACTTTATCCTTTCTCCTGTGTAATTACCTTAACAAGCTCCAGCTGTTTTTATTCTCAGAAGGTTTACTCCCTGATATACAGCTGCCTACCCCCTTCGTAATTGCAGGTCCTAAATGAGCTTTTTTCTCTGTTCCCTCACCACAATCCAGATTCTTTTGGGGAGTTACCAGTACAGTAACCATACCAGGAAGTACTTAATTTATTAAGCTACTGCTTTTCTTAATCTCAGTGGAGATATTTACTGATAAACAGCTACCTACGCAGCATGTTCATGTCGTTCCTAAATGAGCTTTTATCTCTCTCCCCTCACCACAAATCAGATTCTTCTGAGGAGTTCCCAGTACATTATCCTTTCCCTTGTGTAATTACCTTAACAAGCTGCAGCTGTTTTTATTCTCAGAAGCATTACTCCCTGATATACAGCTGCCTACCCCCTTCGTAAGTGCAGGTCCTAAATGAGCTTTTTTCTCTGTTCCCTCACCACAATCCAGATTCTTTTGGGGAGTTACCAGTACAGTAACCATACCAGGAAGTACTTAATTTATTAAGCTACTGCTTTTCTAAAGCTCAGTGGAGATATTTACTGATAAACAGCTACCTACGCAGCATGTTCATGTCGTTCCTAAATGAGCTTTTATCTCTCTCCCCTCACCACAAATCAGATTCTTCTGAGGAGTTCCCAGTACTTTATCCTTTCTCCTGTGTAATTACCTTAACAAGCTCCAGCTGTTTTTATTCTCAGAAGGTTTTCTCCCTGATATACAGCTGCCTACCCCCTTCGTAAGTGCAGGTCCTAAATGAGCTTTTTTCTCTGTTCCCTCACCACAATCCAGATTCTTTTGGGGAGTTACCAGTACAGTAACCATACCAGGAAGTACTTAATTTATTAAGCTACTGCTTTTCTTAATCTCAGTCGAGATATTTACTGATAAACAGCTACCTACGCAGCATGTTCATGTCGTTCCTAAATGAGCTTTTATCTCTCTCCCCTCACCACAAATCAGATTCTTCTGAGGAGTTCCCAGTACATTATCCTGTCCCCTGTGTAATTACCTTAACAAGCTCCAGCTGTTTTTATTCTCAGAAGCTTTACTCCCTGATATACAGCTGCCTAACCCCTTCGTAAGTGCAGGTCCTAAATGAGCTTTTTTCTCTGTTCCCTCACCACAATCCAGATTCTTTTGGGGAGTTACCAGTAGAGTAACCATACCAGGAAGTACTTAATTTATTAAGCTACTGCTTTTCTTAATCTCAGTGGAGATATTTACTGATAAACAGCTACCTACGCAGCATGTTCATGTCGTTCCTAAATGAGCTTTTATCTCTCTCCCCTCACCACAAATCAGATTCTTCTGAGGAGTTCCCAGTACATTATCCTTTCCCCTGTGTAATTACCTTAACAAGCTCCAGCTGTTTTTATTCTCAGAAGGTTTACTCCCTGATATACAGCTGCCTACCCCCTTCGTAAGTGCAGGTCCTAAATGAGCTTTTTTCTCTGTTCCCTCACCACAATCCAGATTCTTTTGGGGAGTTACCAGTACAGTAACCATACCAGGAAGTACTTAATTTATTAAGCTACTGCTTTTCTTAATCTCAGTGGAGATATTTACTGATAAACAGCTACCTACGCAGCATGTTCATGTCGTTCCTAAATGAGCTTTTATCTCTCTCCCCTCACCACAAATCAGATTCTTCTGAGGAGTTCCCAGTACATTATCCTTTCCCCTGTGTAATTACCTTAACAAGCTCCAGCTGTTTTTATTCTCAGAAGGTTTACTCCCTGATATACAGCTGCCTACCCCCTTCGTAAGTGCAGGTCCTAAATGAGCTTTTTTCTCTGTTCCCTCACCACAATCCAGATTCTTTTGGGGAGTTACCAGTACAGTAACCATACCAGGAAGTACTTAATTTATTAAGCTACTGCTTTTCTTAATCTCAGTGGAGATATTTACTGATAAACAGCTACCTACGCAGCATGTTCATGTCGTTCCTAAATGAGCTTTTATCTCTCTCCCCTCACCACAAATCAGATTCTTCTGAGGAGTTCCCAGTACTTTATCCTTTCTCCTGTGTAATTACCTTAACAAGCTCCAGCTGTTTTTATTCTCAGAAGGTTTACTCCCTGATATACAGCTGCCTACCCCCTTCGTAAGTGCAGGTCCTAAATGAGCTTTTTTCTCTGTTCCCTCACCACAATCCAGAAACTTTCGGGGAGTTACCAGTACAGTAACCATACCAGGAAGTACTTAATTTATTAAGCTACTGCTTTTCTTAATCTCAGTGGAGATATTTACTGATAAACAGCTACCTACGCAGCATGTTCATGTCGTTCCTAAATGAGCTTTTATCTCTCTCCCCTCACCACAAATCAGGTTCTTCTGAGGAGTTCCCAGTACATTATCCTTTCCCCTGTGTAATTACCTTAACAAGCTGCAGCTGTTTTTATTCTCAGAAGCTTTACTCCCTGATATACAGCTGCCTACCCCCTTCGTAAGTGCAGGTCCTAAATGAGCTTTTTTCTCTGTTTCCCTCACCACAATCCAGATTCTTTTGGGGAGTTACCAGTACAGTAACCATACCAGGAAGTACTTAATTTATTAAGCTACTGCTTTTCTAAAGCTCAGGCGAGATATTTACTGATAAACAGCTACCTACGCAGCATGTTCATGTCGTTCCTAAATGAGCTTTTATCTCTCTCCCCTCACCACAAATCAGATTCTTCTGAGGAGTTCCCAGTACTTTATCCTTTCTCCTGTGTAATTACCTTAACAAGCTCCAGCTGTTTTTATTCTCAGAAGGTTTACTCCCTGATATACAGCTGCCTACCCCCTTCGTAAGTGCAGGTCCTAAATGAGCTTTTTTCTCTGTTCCCTCACCACAATCCAGATTCTTTTGGGGAGTTACCAGTACAGTAACCATACCAGGAAGTACTTAATTTATTAAGCTACTGCTTTTCTTAATCTCAGTAGAGATATTTACTGATAAACAGCTACCTACGCAGCATGTTCATGTCGTTCCTAAATGAGCTTTTATCTCTCTCCCCTCAACACAAATCAGATTCTTCTGAGGAGTTCCCAGTACATTATCCTTTCCCCTGTGTAATTAAATTAACAAGCTCCAGCTGTTTTTATTCTCAGAAGTTTTAGTCCCTGATATACAGCTGCCTACCCCCTTCGTAAGTGCAGGTCCTAAATGAGCTTTTTTCTCTGTTCCCTCACCACAATCCAGATTCTTTTGGGGAGTTACCAGTACAGTAACCATACCAGGAAGTACTTAATTTATTAAGCTACTGCTTTTCTTAATCTCAGTGGAGATATTTACTGATAAACAGCTACCTACGCAGCATGTTCATGTCGTTCCTAAATGAGCTTTTATCTCTCTCCCCTCACCACAAATCAGATTCTTCTGAGGAGTTCCCAGTACATTATCCTTTCCCCTGTGTAATTACCTTAACAAGCTCCAGCTGTTTTTATTCTCAGAAGGTTTAGTCCCTGATATACAGCTGCCTACCCCCTTCGTAAGTGCAGATCCTAAATGAGCTTTTTTCTCTGTTCCCTCACCACAATCCAGATTCTTTTGGGGAGTTATCAGTACAGTAACCATACCAGGAATTACTTAGTTTATTAAGCTACTGCTTTTCTTAATCTCAGTGGAGATATTTACTGATAAACAGCTACCTACGCAGCATGTTCATGTCGTTCCTAAATGAGCTTTTATCTCTCTCCCCTCACCACAAATCAGATTCTTCTGAGGAGTTCCCAGTACATTATCCTTTCCCCTGTGTAATTACCTTAACAAGCTGCAGCTGTTTTTATTCTCAGAAGCTTTACTCCCTGATATACAGCTGCCTACCCCCTTCGTAAGTGCAGGTCCTAAATGAGCTTTTTTCTCTGTTCCCTCACCACAATCCAGATTCTTTTGGGGAGTTACCAGTACAGTAACCATACCAGGAAGTACTTAATTTATTAAGCTACTGCTTTTCTTAATCTCAGTGGAGATATTTACTGATAAACAGCTACCTACGCAGCATGTTCATGTCGTTCCTAAATGAGCTTTTATCTCTCTCCCCTCACCACAAATCAGATTCTTCTGAGGAGTTCCCAGTACATTATCCTTTCCCCTGTGTAATTACCTTAACAAGCTGCAGCTGTTTTTATTCTCAGAAGCTTTACTCCCTGATATACAGCTGCCTACCCCCTTCGTAAGTGCAGGTCCTAAATGAGCTTTTTTCTCTATTCCCTCACCACAATCCAGATTCTTTTGGGGAGTTACCAGTACAGTAACCATACCAGGAAGTACTTAATTTATTAAGCTACTGCTTTTCTAAAGCTCAGTGGAGATATTTACTGATAAACAGCTACCTACGCAGCATGTTCATGTCGTTCCTAAATGAGCTTTTATCTCTCTCCCCTCACCACAAATCAGATTCTTCTGAGGAGTTCCCAGTACTTTATCCTTTCTCCTGTGTAATTACTTTAACAAGCTCCAGCTGTTTTTATTCTCAGAAGGTTTACTCCCTGATATACAGCTGCCTACCCCCTTCGTAAGTGCAGGTCCTAAATGAGCTTTTTTCTCTGTTCCCTCACCACAATCCAGATTCTTTTGGGGAGTTACCAGTACAGTAACCATACCAGGAAGTACTTAATTTATTAAGCTACTGCTTTTCTTAATCTCAGTGGAGATATTTACTGATAAACAGCTACCTACGCAGCATGTTCATGTCGTTCCTAAATGAGCTTTTATCTCTCTCCCCTCACCACAAATCAGATTCTTCTGAGGAGTTCCCAGTACATTATCCTTTCCCCTGTGTAATTACCTTAACAAGCTGCAGCTGTTTTTATTCTCAGAAGCTTTACTCCCTGATATACAGCTGCCTACCCCCTTCGTAAGTGCAGGTCCGAAATGAGCTTTTTTCTCTGTTCCCTCACCACAATCCAGATTCTTTTGGGGAGTTACCAGTACAGTAACCATACCAGGAAGTACTTAATTTATTAAGCTACTGCTTTTCTTAATCTCAGTGGAGATATTTACTGATAAACAGCTACCTACGCAGCATGTTCATGTCGTTCCTAAATGAGCTTTTATCTCTCTCCCCTCACCACAAATCAGATTCTTCTGAGGAGTTCCCAGTACATTATCCTTTCCCCTGTGTAATTACCTTAACAAGCTGCAGCTGTTTTTATTCTCAGAAGCTTTACTCCCTGATATACAGCTGCCTACCCCCTTCGTAAGTGCAGGTCCTAAATGAGCTTTTTTCTCTGTTCCCTCACCACAATCCAGATTCTTTTGGGGAGTTACCAGTACAGTAACCATACCAGGAAGTACTTAATTTATTAAGCTACTGCTTTTCTAAAGCTCAGTGGAGATATTTACTGATAAACAGCTACCTACGCAGCATGTTCATGTCGTTCCTAAATGAGCTTTTATCTCTCTCCCCTCACCACAAATCAGATTCTTCTGAGGAGTTCCCAGTACTTTATCCTTTCTCCTGTGTAATTACTTTAACAAGCTCCAGCTGTTTTTATACTCAGAAGGTTTACTCCCTGATATACAGCTGCCTACCCCCTTCGTAAGTGCAGGTCCTAAATGAGCTTTTTTCTCTGTTCCCTCACCACAATCCAGATTCTTTTGGGGAGTTACCAGTACAGTAACCATACCAGGAAGTACTTAATTTATTAAGCTACTGCTTTTTTTAATCTCAGTGGAGATATTTACTGATAAACAGCTACCTACGCAGCATGTTCATGTCGTTCCTAAATGAGCTTTTATCTCTCTCCCCTCACCACAAATCAGATTCTTCTGAGGAGTTCCCAGTACATTATCCTTTCCCCTGTGTAATTACCTTAACAAGCTCCAGCTGTTTTTATTCTCAGAAGGTTTACTCCCTGATATACAGCTGCCTACCCCCTTCGTAAGTGCAGGTCCTAAATGAGCTTTTATCTCTGTTCCCTCACCACAATCCAGATTCTTTTGGGGAGTTACCAGTACAGTAACCATACCAGGAAGTACTTAATTTATTAACCTACTGCTTTTCTTAATCTCAGTGGAGATATTTACTGATAAACAGCTACCTACGCAGCATGTTCATGTCGTTCCTAAATGAGCTTTTATCTCTCTCCCCTCACCACAAATCAGATTCTTCTGAGGAGTTCCCAGTACATTATCCTTTCCCATGTGTAATTACCTTAACAAGCTCCAGCTGTTTTTATTCTCAGAAGGTTTACTCCCTGATATACAGCTGCCTACCCCCTTCGCAAGTGCAGGTCCTAAATGAGCTTTTTTCTCTGTTCCCTCACCACAATCCAGATTCTTTTGGGGAGTTACCAGTACAGTAACCATACCAGGTAGTACTTAATTTATTAACCTACTGCTTTTCTTAATCTCAGTGGAGATATTTACTGATAAACAGCTACCTACGCAGCATGTTCATGTCGTTCCTAAATGATCTTTTATCTCTCTCCCCTCACCACAAATCAGATTCTTCTGAGGAGTTCCCAGTACAGTATCCTTTCCCCTGTGTAATTACCTTAACAAGCTCCAGCTCTTTTTATTCTCAGAAGTTTAGTCCCTGATATACAGCTGCCTAACCCCTTCGTAAGTGCAGGTCCTAAATGAGCTTTTTTCTCTGTTCCCTCACCACAATCCAGATTCTTTTGGGGAGTTACCAGTACAGTAACCATACCAGGAAGTACTTAATTTATTAAGCTACTCCTTTTCTTAATCTCAGTGGAGATATTTACTGATAAACAGCTACCTACGCAGCATGTTCATGTCGTTCCTAAATGAGCTTTTATCTCTCTCCCCTCACCACAAATCAGATTCTTCTGAGGAGTTCCCAGTACATTATCCTTTCCCCTGTGTAATTACCTTAACAAGCTGCAGCTGTTTTTATTCTCAGAAGCTTTACTCCCTGATATACAGCTGCCTACCCCCTTCGTAAGTGCAAGTCCTAAATGAGCTTTTTTCTCTGTTCCCTCACCACAATCCAGATTCTTTTGGGGAGTTACCAGTACAGTAACCATACCAGGAAGTACTTAATTTATTAAGCTACTGCTTTTCTAAAGCTCAGTGGAGATATTTACTGATAAACAGCTACCTACGCAGCATGTTCATGTCGTTCCTAAATGAGCTTTTATCTCTCTCCCCTCAACACAAATCAGATTCTTCTGAGGAGTTCCCAGTACATTATCCTTTCCCTGTGTAATTAAATTAACAAGCTCCAGCTGTTTTTATTCTCAGAAGGTTTAGTCCCTGATATACAGCTGCCTACCCCCTTCGTAAGTGCAGGTCCTAAATGAGCTTTTTTCTCTGTTCCCTCACCACAGTCCAGATTCTTTTGGGGAGTTACCAGTACAGTAACCATACCAGGAAGTACTTAATTTATTAAGCTACTGCTTTTCTTAATCTCAGTGGAGATATTTACTGATAAACAGCTACCTACGCAGCATGTTCATGTCGTTCCTAAATGAGCTTTCATCTCTCTCCCCTCACCACAAATCAGATTCTTCTGAGGAGTTCCCAGTACATTATCCTTTCCCCTGTGTAATTACCTTAACAAGCTGCAGCTGTTTTTATTCTCAGAAGCTTTACTCCCTGATATACAGCTGCCTACCCCCTTCGTAAGTGCAGGTCCTAAATGAGCTTTTTTCTCTGTTCCCTCACCACAATCCAGATTCTTTTGGGGAGTTACCAGTACAGTAACCATACCAGGAAGTACTTAATTTATTAAGCTACTGCTTTTCTAAAGCTCAGTGGAGATATTTACTGATAAACAGCTACCTACGCAGCATGTTCATGTCGTTCCTAAATGAGCTTTTATCTCTCTCCCCTCACCACAAATCAGATTCTTCTGAGGAGTTCCCAGTACTTTATCCTTTCTCCTGTGTAATTACCTTCACAAGCTCCAGCTGTTTTTATTCTCAGAAGCTTTACTCCCTGATATACAGCTGCCTACCCCCTTCGTAAGTGCAGGTCCTAAATGAGCTTTTTTCTCTGTTCCCTCACCACAATCCAGATTCTTTTGGGGAGTTACCAGTACAGTAACCATACCAGGTAGTACTTAATTTATTAACCTACTGCTTTTCTTAATCTCAGTGGAGATATTTACTGATAAACAGCTACCTACGCAGCATGTTCATGTCGTTCCTAAATGATCTTTTATCTCTCTCCCCTCACCACAAATCAGATTCTTCTGAGGAGTTCCCAGTACAGTATCCTTTCCCCTGTGTAATTACCTTAACAAGCTCCAGCTCTTTTTATTCTCAGAAGGTTTAGTCCCTGATATACAGCTGCCTAACCCCTTCGTAAGTGCAGGTCCTAAATGAGCTTTTTTCTCTGTTCCCTCACCACAATCCAGATTCTTTTGGGGAGTTACCAGTACAGTAACCATACCAGGAAGTACTTAATTTATTAAGCTACTCCTTTTCTTAATCTCAGTGGAGATATTTACTGATAAACAGCTACCTACGCAGCATGTTCATGTCGTTCCTAAATGAGCTTTTATCTCTCTCCCCTCACCACAAATCAGATTCTTCTGAGGAGTTCCCAGTACATTATCCTTTCCCCTGTGTAATTACCTTAACAAGCTGCAGCTGTTTTTATTCTCAGAAGCTTTACTCCCTGATATACAGCTGCCTACCCCCTTCGTAAGTGCAAGTCCTAAATGAGCTTTTTTCTCTGTTCCCTCACCACAATCCAGATTCTTTTGGGGAGTTACCAGTACAGTAACCATACCAGGAAGTACTTAATTTATTAAGCTACTGCTTTTCTAAAGCTCAGTGGAGATATTTACTGATAAACAGCTACCTACGCAGCATGTTCATGTCGTTCCTAAATGAGCTTTTATCTCTCTCCCCTCAACACAAATCAGATTCTTCTGAGGAGTTCCCAGTACATTATCCTTTCCCCTGTGTAATTAAATTAACAAGCTCCAGCTGTTTTTATTCTCAGAAGGTTTAGTCCCTGATATACAGCTGCCTACCCCCTTCGTAAGTGCAGGTCCTAAATGAGCTTTTTTCTCTGTTCCCTCACCACAGTCCAGATTCTTTTGGGGAGTTACCAGTACAGTAACCATACCAGGAAGTACTTAATTTATTAAGCTACTGCTTTTCTTAATCTCAGTGGAGATATTTACTGATAAACAGCTACCTACGCAGCATGTTCATGTCGTTCCTAAATGAGCTTTCATCTCTCTCCCCTCACCACAAATCAGATTCTTCTGAGGAGTTCCCAGTACATTATCCTTTCCCCTGTGTAATTACCTTAACAAGCTGCAGCTGTTTTTATTCTCAGAAGCTTTACTCCCTGATATACAGCTGCCTACCCCCTTCGTAAGTGCAGGTCCTAAATGAGCTTTTTTCTCTGTTCCCTCACCACAATCCAGATTCTTTTGGGGAGTTACCAGTACAGTAACCATACCAGGAAGTACTTAATTTATTAAGCTACTGCTTTTCTAAAGCTCAGTGGAGATATTTACTGATAAACAGCTACCTACGCAGCATGTTCATGTCGTTCCTAAATGAGCTTTTATCTCTCTCCCCTCACCACAAATCAGATTCTTCTGAGGAGTTCCCAGTACTTTATCCTTTCTCCTGTGTAATTACCTTCACAAGCTCCAGCTGTTTTTATTCTCAGAAGCTTTACTCCCTGATATACAGCTGCCTACCCCCTTCGTAAGTGCAGGTCCTAAATGAGCTTTTTTCTCTGTTCCCTCACCACAATCCAGATTCTTTTGGGGAGTTACCAGTACAGTAACCATACCAGGAAGTACTTAATTTATTAAGCTACTGCTTTTCTAAAGCTCAGTGGAGATATTTACTGATAAACAGCTACCTACGCAGCATGTTCATGTCGTTCCTAAATGAGCTTTTATCTCTCTCCCCTCACCACAAATCAGATTCTTCTGAGGTGTTCCCAGTACTTTATCCTTTCTCCTGTGTAATTACCTTAACAAGCTCCAGCTGTTTTTATTCTCAGAAGGTTTACTCCCTGATATACAGCTGCCTACCCCCTTCGTAAGTGCAGGTCCTAAATGAGCTTTTTTCTCTGTTCCCTCACCACAATCCAGATTCTTTTGGGGAGTTACCATTACAGTAACCACACCAGGAAGTACTTAATTTATTAAGCTACTGCTTTTCTTAATCTCAGTGGAGATATTTACTGATAAACAGCTACCTACGCAGCATGTTCATGTCGTTCCTAAATGAGCTTTTATCTCTCTCCCCTCACCACAAATCAGATTCTTCTGAGGAGTTCCCAGTACATTATCCTTTCCCCTGTGTAATTACCTTAACAAGCTGCAGCTGTTTTTATTCTCAGAAGCTTTACTCCCTGATATAGAGCTGCCTACCCCCTTCGTAAGTGCAGGTCCTAAATGAGCTTTTTTCTCTGTTCCCTCACCACAATCCAGATTCTTTCGGGGAGTTACCAGTACAGTAACCATACCAGGAAGTACTTAATTTATTAAGCTACTGCTTTTCTAAAGCTCAGTGGAGATATTTACTGATAAACAGCTACCTACGCAGCATGTTCATGTCGTTCCTAAATGAGCTTTTATCTCTCTCCCCTCACCACAAATCAGATTCTTCTGAGGAGTTCCCAGTACTTTATCCTTTCTCCTGTGTAATTACCTTAACAAGCTCCAGCTGTTTTTATTCTCAGAAGGTTTACTCCCTGATATACAGCTGCCTACCCCCTTCGTAAGTGCAGGTCCTAAATGAGCTTTTTTCTCTGTTCCCTCACCACAATCCAGATTCTTTTGGGGAGTTACCAGTACAGTAACCATACCAGGAAGTACTTAATTTATTAAGCTACTGCTTTTCTTAATCTCAGTGGAGATATTTACTGATAAACAGCTACCTACGCAGCATGTTCATGTCGTTCCTAAATGAGCTTTTATCTCTCTCCCCTCACCACAAATCAGATTCTTCTGAGGAGTTCCCAGTACATTATCCTTTCCCCTGTGTAATTAAATTAACAAGCTCCAGCTGTTTTTATTCTCAGAAGGTTTAGTCCCTGATATACAGCTGCCTACCCCCTTCGTAAGTGCAGGTCCTAAATGAGCTTTTTTCTCTGTTCCCTCACCACAATCCAGATTCTTTTGGGGAGTTACCAGTACAGTAACCATACCAGGAAGTACTTAATTTATTAAGCTACTGCTTTTCTTAATCTCAGTGGAGATATTTACTGATAAACAGCTACCTACGCAGCATGTTCATGTCGTTCCTAAATGAGCTTTCATCTCTCTCCCCTCACCACAAATCAGATTCTTCTGAGGAGTTCCCAGTACATTATCCTTTCCCCTGTGTAATTACCTTAACAAGCTGCAGCTGTTTTTATTCTCAGAAGCTTAACTCCCTGATATACAGCTGCCTACCCCCTTCGTAAGTGCAGGTCCTAAATGAGCTTTTTTCTCTGTTCCCTCACCACAATCCAGATTCTTTTGGGGAGTTACCAGTACAGTAACCATACCAGGAAGTACTTAATTTATTAAGCTACTGCTTTTCTAAAGCTCAGTGGAGATATTTACTGATAAACAGCTACCTACGCAGCATGTTCATGTCGTTCCTAAATGAGCTTTTATCTCTCTCCCCTCACCACAAATCAGATTCTTCTGAGGAGTTCCCAGTACTTTATCCTTTCTCCTGTGTAATTACCTTAACAAGCTCCAGCTGTTTTTATTCTCAGAAGCTTTACTCCCTGATATACAGCTGCCTACCCCCTTCGTAAGTGCAGGTCCTAAATGAGCTTTTTTCTCTGTTCCCTCAGAACAATCCAGATTCTTTTGGGGAGTTACCAGTACAGTAACCATACCAGGAAGTACTTAATTTATTAAGCTACTGCTTTTCTAAAGCTCAGTGGAGATATTTACTGATAAACAGCTACCTACGCAGCATGTTCATGTCGGTCCTAAATGAGCTTTTATCTCTCTCCCCTCACCACAAATCAGATTCTTCTGAGGAGTTCCCAGTACTTTATCCTTTCTCCTGTGTAATTACCTTAACAAGCTCCAGCTGTTTTTATTCTCAGAAGGTTTACTCCCTGATATACAGCTGCCTACCCCCTTCGTAAGTGCAGGTCCTAAATGAGCTTTTTTCTCTGTTCCCTCACCACAATCCAGATTCTTTTGGGGAGTTACCATTACAGTAACCATACCAGGAAGTACTTAATTTATTAAGCTACTGCTTTTCTTAATCTCAGTGGAGATATTTACTGATAAACAGCTACCTACGCAGCATGTTCATGTCGTTCCTAAATGAGCTGTTATCTCTCTCCCCTCACCACAAATCAGATTCTTCTGAGGAGTTCCCAGTACTTTATCCTTTCTTCTGTGTAATTACCTTAACAAGCTCCAGCTGTTTTTATTCTCAGAAGCTTTACTCCCTGATATACAGCTGCCTACCCCCTTCGTAAGTGCAGGTCCTAAATGAGCTTTTTTCTCTGTTCCCTCACCACAATCCAGATTCTTTTGGGGAGTTACTAGTACAGTAACCATACCAGGAAGTACTTAATTTATTAAGCTACTGCTTTTCTTAATCTCAGTGGAGATATTTACTGATAAACAGTTACCTACGCAGCATGTTCATGTCGTTCCTAAATGAGCTTTTATCTCTCTCCCCTCACCACAAATCAGATTCTTCTGAGGAGTTCCCAGTACATTATCCTTTCCCCTGTGTAATTACCTTAAGAAGCTCCAGCTGTTTTTATTCTCAGAAGGTTTACTCCCTGATATACAGCTGCCTACCCCCTTCGTAAGTGCAGGTCCTAAATGAGCTTTTTTCTCTGTTCCCTCACCACAATCCAGATTCTTTTGGGGAGTTACCAGTACAGTAACCATACCAGGAAGTACTTAATTTATTAACCTACTGCTTTTCTTAATCTCAGTGGAGATATTTACTGATAAACAGCTACCTAAGTAGCATGTTCATGTCATTCCTAAATGAGCTTTTATCTCTCTCCCCTCACCACAAATCAGATTCTTCTGAGGAGTTCCCAGTACATTATCCTTTCCCCTGTGTAATTACCTTAACAAGCTCCAGCTGTTTTTATTCTCAGAAGGTTTACTCCCTGATATACAGCTGCCTACCCCCTTCGTAAGTGCAGGTCCTAAATGAGCTTTTTTCTCTGTTCCCTCACCACAATCCAGATTCTTTTGGGGAGTTACCAGTACAGTAACCATACCAGGAAGTACTTAATTTATTAAGCTACTGCTTTTCTTAATCTCAGTGGAGATATTTACTGATAAACAGCTACCTACGGAGCATGTTCATGTCGTTCCTAAATGAGCTTTTATCTCTCTCCCCTCACCACAAATCAGATTCTTCTGAGGAGTTCCCAGTACATTATCCTTTCCCCTGAGTAATTACCTTAACAAGCTGCAGCTGTTTTTATTCTCAGAAGCATTACTCCCTGATATACAGCTGCCTACCCCCTTCGTAAGTGCAGGTCCTAAATGAGCTTTTTTCTCTGTTCCCTCACCACAATCCAGATTCTTTTGGGGAGTTACCAGTACAGTAACCATACCAGGAAGTACTTAATTTATTAAGCTACTGCTTTCCAAAGCTCAGTGGAGATATTTACTGATAAACAGCTCCCTACGCAGCATGTTCATGTCGTTCCTAAATGAGCTTTTATCTCTCTCCCCTCACCACAAATCAGATTCTTCAGAGGAGTTCCCAGTACTTTATCCTTTCTCCTGTGTAATTACCTTAACAAGCTCCAGCTGTTTTTATTCTCAGAAGGTTTACTCCCTGATATACAGCTGCCTACCCCCTTCGTAATTGCAGGTCCTAAATGAGCTTTTTTCTCTGTTCCCTCACCACAATCCAGATTCTTTTGGGGAGTTACCAGTACAGTAACCATACCAGGAAGTACTTAATTTATTAAGCTACTGCTTTTCTTAATCTCAGTGGAGATATTTACTGATAAACAGCTACCTACGCAGCATGTTCATGTCGTTCCTAAATGAGCTTTTATCTCTCTCCCCTCACCACAAATCAGATTCTTCTGAGGAGTTCCCAGTACATTATCCTTTCCCTTGTGTAATTACCTTAACAAGCTGCAGCTGTTTTTATTCTCAGAAGCATTACTCCCTGATATACAGCTGCCTACCCCCTTCGTAAGTGCAGGTCCTAAATGAGCTTTTTTCTCTGTTCCCTCACCACAATCCAGATTCTTTTGGGGAGTTACCAGTACAGTAACCATACCAGGAAGTACTTAATTTATTAAGCTACTGCTTTTCTAAAGCTCAGTGGAGATATTTACTGATAAACAGCTACCTACGCAGCATGTTCATGTCGTTCCTAAATGAGCTTTTATCTCTCTCCCCTCACCACAAATCAGATTCTTCTGAGGAGTTCCCAGTACTTTATCCTTTCTCCTGTGTAATTACCTTAACAAGCTCCAGCTGTTTTTATTCTCAGAAGGTTTTCTCCCTGATATACAGCTGCCTACCCCCTTCGTAAGTGCAGGTCCTAAATGAGCTTTTTTCTCTGTTCCCTCACCACAATCCAGATTCTTTTGGGGAGTTACCAGTACAGTAACCATACCAGGAAGTACTTAATTTATTAAGCTACTGCTTTTCTTAATCTCAGTCGAGATATTTACTGATAAACAGCTACCTACGCAGCATGTTCATGTCGTTCCTAAATGAGCTTTTATCTCTCTCCCCTCACCACAAATCAGATTCTTCTGAGGAGTTCCCAGTACATTATCCTGTCCCCTGTGTAATTACCTTAACAAGCTCCAGCTGTTTTTATTCTCAGAAGCTTTACTCCCTGATATACAGCTGCCTAACCCCTTCGTAAGTGCAGGTCCTAAATGAGCTTTTTTCTCTGTTCCCTCACCACAATCCAGATTCTTTTGGGGAGTTACCAGTAGAGTAACCATACCAGGAAGTACTTAATTTATTAAGCTACTGCTTTTCTTAATCTCAGTGGAGATATTTACTGATAAACAGCTACCTACGCAGCATGTTCATGTCGTTCCTAAATGAGCTTTTATCTCTCTCCCCTCACCACAAATCAGATTCTTCTGAGGAGTTCCCAGTACATTATCCTTTCCCCTGTGTAATTACCTTAACAAGCTCCAGCTGTTTTTATTCTCAGAAGGTTTACTCCCTGATATACAGCTGCCTACCCCCTTCGTAAGTGCAGGTCCTAAATGAGCTTTTTTCTCTGTTCCCTCACCACAATCCAGATTCTTTTGGGGAGTTACCAGTACAGTAACCATACCAGGAAGTACTTAATTTATTAAGCTACTGCTTTTCTTAATCTCAGTGGAGATATTTACTGATAAACAGCTACCTACGCAGCATGTTCATGTCGTTCCTAAATGAGCTTTTATCTCTCTCCCCTCACCACAAATCAGATTCTTCTGAGGAGTTCCCAGTACATTATCCTTTCCCCTGTGTAATTACCTTAACAAGCTCCAGCTGTTTTTATTCTCAGAAGGTTTACTCCCTGATATACAGCTGCCTACCCCCTTCGTAAGTGCAGGTCCTAAATGAGCTTTTTTCTCTGTTCCCTCACCACAATCCAGATTCTTTTGGGGAGTTACCAGTACAGTAACCATACCAGGAAGTACTTAATTTATTAAGCTACTGCTTTTCTTAATCTCAGTGGAGATATTTACTGATAAACAGCTACCTACGCAGCATGTTCATGTCGTTCCTAAATGAGCTTTTATCTCTCTCCCCTCACCACAAATCAGATTCTTCTGAGGAGTTCCCAGTACTTTATCCTTTCTCCTGTGTAATTACCTTAACAAGCTCCAGCTGTTTTTATTCTCAGAAGGTTTACTCCCTGATATACAGCTGCCTACCCCCTTCGTAAGTGCAGGTCCTAAATGAGCTTTTTTCTCTGTTCCCTCACCACAATCCAGAAACTTTCGGGGAGTTACCAGTACAGTAACCATACCAGGAAGTACTTAATTTATTAAGCTACTGCTTTTCTTAATCTCAGTGGAGATATTTACTGATAAACAGCTACCTACGCAGCATGTTCATGTCGTTCCTAAATGAGCTTTTATCTCTCTCCCCTCACCACAAATCAGGTTCTTCTGAGGAGTTCCCAGTACATTATCCTTTCCCCTGTGTAATTACCTTAACAAGCTGCAGCTGTTTTTATTCTCAGAAGCTTTACTCCCTGATATACAGCTGCCTACCCCCTTCGTAAGTGCAGGTCCTAAATGAGCTTTTTTCTCTGTTTCCTCACCACAATCCAGATTCTTTTGGGGAGTTACCAGTACAGTAACCATACCAGGAAGTACTTAATTTATTAAGCTACTGCTTTTCTAAAGCTCAGGCGAGATATTTACTGATAAACAGCTACCTACGCAGCATGTTCATGTCGTTCCTAAATGAGCTTTTATCTCTCTCCCCTCACCACAAATCAGATTCTTCTGAGGAGTTCCCAGTACTTTATCCTTTCTCCTGTGTAATTACCTTAACAAGCTCCAGCTGTTTTTATTCTCAGAAGGTTTACTCCCTGATATACAGCTGCCTACCCCCTTCGTAAGTGCAGGTCCTAAATGAGCTTTTTTCTCTGTTCCCTCACCACAATCCAGATTCTTTTGGGGAGTTACCAGTACAGTAACCATACCAGGAAGTACTTAATTTATTAAGCTACTGCTTTTCTTAATCTCAGTAGAGATATTTACTGATAAACAGCTACCTACGCAGCATGTTCATGTCGTTCCTAAATGAGCTTTTATCTCTCTCCCCTCAACACAAATCAGATTCTTCTGAGGAGTTCCCAGTACATTATCCTTTCCCCTGTGTAATTAAATTAACAAGCTCCAGCTGTTTTTATTCTCAGAAGTTTTAGTCCCTGATATACAGCTGCCTACCCCCTTCGTAAGTGCAGGTCCTAAATGAGCTTTTTTCTCTGTTCCCTCACCACAATCCAGATTCTTTTGGGGAGTTACCAGTACAGTAACCATACCAGGAAGTACTTAATTTATTAAGCTACTGCTTTTCTTAATCTCAGTGGAGATATTTACTGATAAACAGCTACCTACGCAGCATGTTCATGTCGTTCCTAAATGAGCTTTTATCTCTCTCCCCTCACCACAAATCAGATTCTTCTGAGGAGTTCCCAGTACATTATCCTTTCCCCTGTGTAATTACCTTAACAAGCTCCAGCTGTTTTTATTCTCAGAAGGTTTAGTCCCTGATATACAGCTGCCTACCCCCTTCGTAAGTGCAGATCCTAAATGAGCTTTTTTCTCTGTTCCCTCACCACAATCCAGATTCTTTTGGGGAGTTATCAGTACAGTAACCATACCAGGAATTACTTAGTTTATTAAGCTACTGCTTTTCTTAATCTCAGTGGAGATATTTACTGATAAACAGCTACCTACGCAGCATGTTCATGTCGTTCCTAAATGAGCTTTTATCTCTCTCCCCTCACCACAAATCAGATTCTTCTGAGGAGTTCCCAGTACATTATCCTTTCCCCTGTGTAATTACCTTAACAAGCTGCAGCTGTTTTTATTCTCAGAAGCTTTACTCCCTGATATACAGCTGCCTACCCCCTTCGTAAGTGCAGGTCCTAAATGAGCTTTTTTCTCTGTTCCCTCACCACAATCCAGATTCTTTTGGGGAGTTACCAGTACAGTAACCATACCAGGAAGTACTTAATTTATTAAGCTACTGCTTTTCTTAATCTCAGTGGAGATATTTACTGATAAACAGCTACCTACGCAGCATGTTCATGTCGTTCCTAAATGAGCTTTTATCTCTCTCCCCTCACCACAAATCAGATTCTTCTGAGGAGTTCCCAGTACATTATCCTTTCCCCTGTGTAATTACCTTAACAAGCTGCAGCTGTTTTTATTCTCAGAAGCTTTACTCCCTGATATACAGCTGCCTACCCCCTTCGTAAGTGCAGGTCCTAAATGAGCTTTTTTCTCTATTCCCTCACCACAATCCAGATTCTTTTGGGGAGTTACCAGTACAGTAACCATACCAGGAAGTACTTAATTTATTAAGCTACTGCTTTTCTAAAGCTCAGTGGAGATATTTACTGATAAACAGCTACCTACGCAGCATGTTCATGTCGTTCCTAAATGAGCTTTTATCTCTCTCCCCTCACCACAAATCAGATTCTTCTGAGGAGTTCCCAGTACTTTATCCTTTCTCCTGTGTAATTACTTTAACAAGCTCCAGCTGTTTTTATTCTCAGAAGGTTTACTCCCTGATATACAGCTGCCTACCCCCTTCGTAAGTGCAGGTCCTAAATGAGCTTTTTTCTCTGTTCCCTCACCACAATCCAGATTCTTTTGGGGAGTTACCAGTACAGTAACCATACCAGGAAGTACTTAATTTATTAAGCTACTGCTTTTCTTAATCTCAGTGGAGATATTTACTGATAAACAGCTACCTACGCAGCATGTTCATGTCGTTCCTAAATGAGCTTTTATCTCTCTCCCCTCACCACAAATCAGATTCTTCTGAGGAGTTCCCAGTACATTATCCTTTCCCCTGTGTAATTACCTTAACAAGCTGCAGCTGTTTTTATTCTCAGAAGCTTTACTCCCTGATATACAGCTGCCTACCCCCTTCGTAAGTGCAGGTCCGAAATGAGCTTTTTTCTCTGTTCCCTCACCACAATCCAGATTCTTTTGGGGAGTTACCAGTACAGTAACCATACCAGGAAGTACTTAATTTATTAAGCTACTGCTTTTCTTAATCTCAGTGGAGATATTTACTGATAAACAGCTACCTACGCAGCATGTTCATGTCGTTCCTAAATGAGCTTTTATCTCTCTCCCCTCACCACAAATCAGATTCTTCTGAGGAGTTCCCAGTACATTATCCTTTCCCCTGTGTAATTACCTTAACAAGCTGCAGCTGTTTTTATTCTCAGAAGCTTTACTCCCTGATATACAGCTGCCTACCCCCTTCGTAAGTGCAGGTCCTAAATGAGCTTTTTTCTCTGTTCCCTCACCACAATCCAGATTCTTTTGGGGAGTTACCAGTACAGTAACCATACCAGGAAGTACTTAATTTATTAAGCTACTGCTTTTCTAAAGCTCAGTGGAGATATTTACTGATAAACAGCTACCTACGCAGCATGTTCATGTCGTTCCTAAATGAGCTTTTATCTCTCTCCCCTCACCACAAATCAGATTCTTCTGAGGAGTTCCCAGTACTTTATCCTTTCTCCTGTGTAATTACTTTAACAAGCTCCAGCTGTTTTTATACTCAGAAGGTTTACTCCCTGATATACAGCTGCCTACCCCCTTCGTAAGTGCAGGTCCTAAATGAGCTTTTTTCTCTGTTCCCTCACCACAATCCAGATTTTTTTGGGGAGTTACCAGTACAGTAACCATACCAGGAAGTACTTAATTTATTAAGCTACTGCTTTTTTTAATCTCAGTGGAGATATTTACTGATAAACAGCTACCTACGCAGCATGTTCATGTCGTTCCTAAATGAGCTTTTATCTCTCTCCCCTCACCACAAATCAGATTCTTCTGAGGAGTTCCCAGTACATTATCCTTTCCCCTGTGTAATTACCTTAACAAGCTCCAGCTGTTTTTATTCTCAGAAGGTTTACTCCCTGATATACAGCTGCCTACCCCCTTCGTAAGTGCAGGTCCTAAATGAGCTTTTATCTCTGTTCCCTCACCACAATCCAGATTCTTTTGGGGAGTTACCAGTACAGTAACCATACCAGGAAGTACTTAATTTATTAACCTACTGCTTTTCTTAATCTCAGTGGAGATATTTACTGATAAACAGCTACCTACGCAGCATGTTCATGTCGTTCCTAAATGAGCTTTTATCTCTCTCCCCTCACCACAAATCAGATTCTTCTGAGGAGTTCCCAGTACATTATCCTTTCCCATGTGTAATTACCTTAACAAGCTCCAGCTGTTTTTATTCTCAGAAGGTTTACTCCCTGATATACAGCTGCCTACCCCCTTCGCAAGTGCAGGTCCTAAATGAGCTTTTTTCTCTGTTCCCTCACCACAATCCAGATTCTTTTGGGGAGTTACCAGTACAGTAACCATACCAGGTAGTACTTAATTTATTAACCTACTGCTTTTCTTAATCTCAGTGGAGATATTTACTGATAAACAGCTACCTACGCAGCATGTTCATGTCGTTCCTAAATGATCTTTTATCTCTCTCCCCTCACCACAAATCAGATTCTTCTGAGGAGTTCCCAGTACAGTATCCTTTCCCCTGTGTAATTACCTTAACAAGCTCCAGCTCTTTTTATTCTCAGAAGGTTTAGTCCCTGATATACAGCTGCCTAACCCCTTCGTAAGTGCAGGTCCTAAATGAGCTTTTTTCTCTGTTCCCTCACCACAATCCAGATTCTTTTGGGGAGTTACCAGTACAGTAACCATACCAGGAAGTACTTAATTTATTAAGCTACTCCTTTTCTTAATCTCAGTGGAGATATTTACTGATAAACAGCTACCTACGCAGCATGTTCATGTCGTTCCTAAATGAGCTTTTATCTCTCTCCCCTCACCACAAATCAGATTCTTCTGAGGAGTTCCCAGTACATTATCCTTTCCCCTGTGTAATTACCTTAACAAGCTGCAGCTGTTTTTATTCTCAGAAGCTTTACTCCCTGATATACAGCTGCCTACCCCCTTCGTAAGTGCAAGTCCTAAATGAGCTTTTTTCTCTGTTCCCTCACCACAATCCAGATTCTTTTGGGGAGTTACCAGTACAGTAACCATACCAGGAAGTACTTAATTTATTAAGCTACTGCTTTTCTAAAGCTCAGTGGAGATATTTACTGATAAACAGCTACCTACGCAGCATGTTCATGTCGTTCCTAAATGAGCTTTTATCTCTCTCCCCTCAACACAAATCAGATTCTTCTGAGGAGTTCCCAGTACATTATCCTTTCCCCTGTGTAATTAAATTAACAAGCTCCAGCTGTTTTTATTCTCAGAAGGTTTAGTCCCTGATATACAGCTGCCTACCCCCTTCGTAAGTGCAGGTCCTAAATGAGCTTTTTTCTCTGTTCCCTCACCACAGTCCAGATTCTTTTGGGGAGTTACCAGTACAGTAACCATACCAGGAAGTACTTAATTTATTAAGCTACTGCTTTTCTTAATCTCAGTGGAGATATTTACTGATAAACAGCTACCTACGCAGCATGTTCATGTCGTTCCTAAATGAGCTTTCATCTCTCTCCCCTCACCACAAATCAGATTCTTCTGAGGAGTTCCCAGTACATTATCCTTTCCCCTGTGTAATTACCTTAACAAGCTGCAGCTGTTTTTATTCTCAGAAGCTTTACTCCCTGATATACAGCTGCCTACCCCCTTCGTAAGTGCAGGTCCTAAATGAGCTTTTTTCTCTGTTCCCTCACCACAATCCAGATTCTTTTGGGGAGTTACCAGTACAGTAACCATACCAGGAAGTACTTAATTTATTAAGCTACTGCTTTTCTAAAGCTCAGTGGAGATATTTACTGATAAACAGCTACCTACGCAGCATGTTCATGTCGTTCCTAAATGAGCTTTTATCTCTCTCCCCTCACCACAAATCAGATTCTTCTGAGGAGTTCCCAGTACTTTATCCTTTCTCCTGTGTAATTACCTTCACAAGCTCCAGCTGTTTTTATTCTCAGAAGCTTTACTCCCTGATATACAGCTGCCTACCCCCTTCGTAAGTGCAGGTCCTAAATGAGCTTTTTTCTCTGTTCCCTCACCACAATCCAGATTCTTTTGGGGAGTTACCAGTACAGTAACCATACCAGGAAGTACTTAATTTATTAAGCTACTGCTTTTCTAAAGCTCAGTGGAGATATTTACTGATAAACAGCTACCTACGCAGCATGTTCATGTCGTTCCTAAATGAGCTTTTATCTCTCTCCCCTCACCACAAATCAGATTCTTCTGAGGGTGTTCCCAGTACTTTATCCTTTCTCCTGTGTAATTACCTTAACAAGCTCCAGCTGTTTTTATTCTCAGAAGGTTTACTCCCTGATATACAGCTGCCTACCCCCTTCGTAAGTGCAGGTCCTAAATGAGCTTTTTTCTCTGTTCCCTCACCACAATCCAGATTCTTTTGGGGAGTTACCATTACAGTAACCACACCAGGAAGTACTTAATTTATTAAGCTACTGCTTTTCTTAATCTCAGTGGAGATATTTACTGATAAACAGCTACCTACGCAGCATGTTCATGTCGTTCCTAAATGAGCTTTTATCTCTCTCCCCTCACCACAAATCAGATTCTTCTGAGGAGTTCCCAGTACATTATCCTTTCCCCTGTGTAATTACCTTAACAAGCTGCAGCTGTTTTTATTCTCAGAAGCTTTACTCCCTGATATAGAGCTGCCTACCCCCTTCGTAAGTGCAGGTCCTAAATGAGCTTTTTTCTCTGTTCCCTCACCACAATCCAGATTCTTTCGGGGAGTTACCAGTACAGTAACCATACCAAGGAAGTACTTAATTTATTAAGCTACTGCTTTTCTAAAGCTCAGTGGAGATATTTACTGATAAACAGCTACCTACGCAGCATGTTCATGTCGTTCCTAAATGAGCTTTTATCTCTCTCCCCTCACCACAAATCAGATTCTTCTGAGGAGTTCCCAGTACTTTATCCTTTCTCCTGTGTAATTACCTTAACAAGCTCCAGCTGTTTTTATTCTCAGAAGGTTTACTCCCTGATATACAGCTGCCTACCCCCCTTCGTAAGTGCAGGTCCTAAATGAGCTTTTTTCTCTGTTCCCTCACCACAATCCAGATTCTTTTGGGGATGTTACCAGTACAGTAACCATACCAGGAAGTACTTAATTTATTAAGCTACTGCTTTTCTTAATCTCAGTGGAGATATTTACTGATAAACAGCTACCTACGCAGCATGTTCATGTCGTTCCTAAATGAGCTTTTATCTCTCTCCCCTCACCACAAATCAGATTCTTCTGAGGAGTTCCCAGTACATTATCCTTTCCCCTGTGTAATTACCTTAACAACTCCAGCTGTTTTTATTCTCAGAAGCTCTACTCCCTGATATACAGCTGCCTACCCCCTTCGTAAGTGCAGGTCCTAAATGAGCTTTTTTCTCTGTTCCCTCACCACAATCCAGATTCTTTTGGGATTTACCAGTACAGTAACCATACCAGGAAGTACTGAATTTATTAAGCTACAGCTTTTCTAAAGCTCAGTGGAGATATTTACTGATAAACAGCTACCTACGCAGGCATGTTCATGTCGTTCCTAAATGAGCTTTTATCTCTCTCCCCTCACCACGAATCAGATTCTTCTGAGGAGTTCCCAGTACATTATCCTTTCCCCTGTGTAATTACCTTAACAAGCTCCAGCTGTTTTTATTCTCAGAAGTTTTACTCCCTGATATACAGCTGCCTACCCCCTTCGTAAGTGCAGGTCCTAAATGAGATTTTTTCTCTGTTCCCTCACACAATCCAGATTCATTTGGGGAGTTACCAGTAGAGTAACCATACCAGGAAGTACTTAATTTATTAAGCTACTGCTTTTCTTAATCTCAGTGGAGATATTTACTGATAAACAGCTACATACGCAGCATGTTCATGTCGTTCCTAAATGAGCTTTTATCTCTCTCCCCTCACCACAAATCAGATTCTTCTGAGGAGTTCCCAGTACATTATCCTTTCCCCTGTGTAATTACCTTAGCAAGCTCCAGCTGTTTTTATTCTCAGAAGGTTTACTCCCTGATACACAGCTGCCTACCCCCTTCGTAAGTGCAGGTCCTAAATGAGCTTTTTTCTCTGTTCCTCACCACAATCCAGATTCTTTTGGGGAGTTACCAGTAAAGTAACCATACCAGGAAGTACTTAATTTATTAAGCTACTGCTTTTCTTATTCTCAGTGGAGATCTTTACTGATAAACAGCCACCTACGCAGCATG
>NW_025956482.1:0-72412 GCF_023159225.1 Perognathus longimembris pacificus
TGGAGCTTGTTAAGGTAATTACACAGGGGAAAGGATAATGTACTGGGAACTCCTCAGAAGAATCTGATTTGTGGTGAGGGGAGAGAGATAAAAGCTCATTTAGGAATGACATGAACATGCTGCGTAGGTAGCTGTTTATCAGTAAATATCTCCACTGAGATTAAGAAAAGCAGTAGCTTGATGAATTAAGTACTTCCTGGTATGGTTACTGTACTGGTAACTCCCCAAAAGAATCTGGATTGTAGTGAGGGAACAGAGAAAAAAGCTCATTAAGGACCTGCACTTACGAAGGGGGTAGGCAGCTGTATATCAGGGAGTAAACCTTCTGAGAATAAAAACAGCTGGAGCTTGTTAAGGTAATTACACAGGGGAAAAGATAATGTACTGGGAATTCCTCAGAAGAATCTGATTTGTCGTGAGGGGAGAGAGATAAAAGCTCATTTAGGAACGACATGAACATGCTGCGTAGGTAGCCTTTTATCAGTAAATATCTCCACTGAGATTAAGAAACGCAGTAGCTTAATAAATTAAGTACTTCCTGGTATGGTTACTGTACTGGTAACTCCCCAAAAGAATCTGGATTGTGGTGAGTGAACAGGGAAAAAAGCTCATTTAGGACCTGCACTTACGAAGAGGGTAGGCAGCTGTATATCAGGGAGTATCCATTCTGAGAATAAAAACAGCTGGAGCTTGTTAAGGTAATTACACAGGGGAAAGGATAATGTACTTGGAACTCCTCAGAAGAATGTGATTTGTGGTGAGGGGAGAGAGATAAATGCTCATTTAGGCACGACATGAACATGCTGCGTAGGTAGCTGTTTATCAGTAAATATCTCCACTGAGATTAAGAAAAGCAGTAGCTTAATAAATTAAGTACTTGCTGGTATGGTAACTGTACTGGTAACTCCCCAAAAGAATCTGGATTGTGGTGAGGGAACAGAGAAAAAAGCTCATTTAGCACCTGCACTTACGAAGGGGGTAGGCAGCTGTATATCAGGGAGTAAACCTTCAGAGAATAAAAACAGCTGGCGCTTGTTAATGTAATAACACAGGGGAAAGGATAATGTACTGGAACTCCTCAGAAGCATCTGATTTGTGGTGAGGGCAGAGAGATAAAAGCTCATTTAGGAACGACATGAACATGCTGCGTAGGTAGCTGTTTATCAGTAAATATCTCCACTGAGATTAAGGAAAGCAGTAGCTTAATAAATTAAGTACTTCTTGGTATGGTTACTGTACTGGTAACTCCCCAAAAGAATGTGGATTGTGGTGAGGGAACAGAGAAAAAAGCTCATTTAGGACCTGCACTTACGAAGGGGGTAGGCAGCTGTATATCAGGGAGTAAACCTTCTGAGAATAAAAACAGATGGAGCTTGTTAAGGTAATTACACAGGGGATAGGATAATGTACTGGGAACTCCTCAGAAGAATCTGATTTGTGGTGAGGGGAGAGAGATAAAAGCTCATTTAGGATCGACATGAACATTTTGCGTAGGTAGCTGTTTATCAGTAAATATCTCCACTGAAATTAAGAAAAGCAGTAGCTTAATAAATTAAGTACTTCCTGGTATGGTTACTGTAGTGGTAACTCCCCAAAAGAACCTGGATTGTGGTGAGGGAACAGAGAAAAAAGCTCATTTAGGACCTGCACTTACAAAGGGGGTAGGCAGCTGTATATCAGGGAGTAAACCTTCTGAGAATAAAAACAGCTGGAGCTTGTTAAGGTAATTACACAGGGGAAAGGATAATGTACTGGAACTCCTCAGAAGAATCTGATTTGTGGTGAGGGGAGAGAGATAAAAGCGCATTTAGGAAGGACATGAACATGCTGCGTAGGTAGCTGTTTATCAGTAAATATCTCCACTGAGATTAAGAAAAGCAGTAGCTTAATAAATTAAGTACTTCCTGGTATGGTTGCTGTACTGGTAACTCCCCAAAAGAATCTGGATTGTGGTGAGGGAACAGAGAAAAAAGCTCATTTAGGACCTGCACTTACGAAGGGCGTAGGCAGCTGTATATCAGGGAGTAAACCTTCTGAGAATAAAAACAGCTGGAGCTTGTTAAGGTAATTACACAGGTGAAAGGATAATGTACTGGGAACTCCTCAGAAGAATCTGATTTGTGGTGAGGGGAGAGAGATAAAAGCTCATTAAGGAACGACATGAACATGCAGCGTAAGTAGCTGTTTATCAGTAAATATCTCCACTGAGATTAAGAAAAGCAGTAGCTTAATAAATTAAGTACTTCCTGGTATGGTTGCTGTACTGGTACTTCCGAAAAGAATCTGGATTGTGGTGAGGGAACAGAGAAAAAAGGTCATTCAGGACCGGCACTTACGAAGGGGGTAGGCTGCTGTATAACAGGGAGTAAACCTTCTGAGAAAAAAAAGAACTGGAGTTGTTAAGGTAATTACACAGGGGAAAGGATAATGTACTGGGAACTCCTCAGAAGAATCTGAATTGTGGTGAGGGGAGAGAGATAAAAGCTCATTTAGGAACGACATGAACATGCTGCCTAGGTAGCTGTTTATCTGTAAATATCCCCAGTGTGATTAAGAAAAGCAGTAGATTAATAAATTAAGTACTTCCTGGTATGGTTACTGTACTGGTAACTCCACAAAAGAATCTGGATTGTGGTGAGGGAACAGAGACAAAAGCTCATTTAGGACCTGCACTTACGAAGGGGGTAGGCAGCTGTATATCAGGGAGTAAACCTTCTGAGAATAAAACAGCTGGAGCTTGTTAAGGTAATTACACAGGGGAAAGGATAATGTACTGGGAACTCCTCAGAAGAATCTGATTTGTGGTGAGGGGAGAGAGATAAAAGCTCATTTAGGAACGACATGAAAATGCAGCGTAAGTAGCTGTTTATCAGTAAATATCTCCACTGACATTAAGAAAAGCAGTAGCTTAATAAATTAAGAACTTCCTGGTATGGTTACTGTACTGGTAACTTCCGAAAAGAATCTGGATTGTGGTGAGGGAACAGAGAAAAAAGCTCATTTAGGACCTGCACTTACGAAGGGGGTAGGCAGCTGTATATCAGGAAGTAAACCTTCTGAGAATAAAAACAGCTGGAGTTTGTTAAGGTAATTACACAGGGAAAGGATAATGTACTGGGAACTCCTCAGAAGAATCTGATTTGTGGTGACGGGAGAGAGATAAAAGCTCATTTAGGAACGACATGAACATGCTGCGTAGGTAGCTGTTTATCAGTAAATATCTCCACTGAGATTAAGAAAAGCATTGGCTTAATAAATTAAGTACTTCCTGGTATGGTTACTGTACTGGTAACTCCCCAAAAGAATCTGGATTGTGGTGAGGGAACAGAGACAAAAGCTCATTTAGGACCCGCACTTACGAAGGGGGTAGGCAGCTGTATATCTGGGAGTAAACCTTCTGAGAATAAAAACAGCTGGAGCTTGTTAAGGTAATTACACAGGGTAAAGGATAATGTACTGGGAACTCCTCAGAAGAATCTGATTTGTGGTGAGGAGAGAGATAAAATCTCATTTAGGAACGACATGAACATGCTGCGTAGGTAGCTGTTTATCAGTAAATATCTCCACTGAGATTAAGAAAAGCAGTAGCTTAATAAATTAAGTACTTCCTGGTATGGTTACTGTACTGGTAACTCCCCAAAAGAATCTGGATTGTGGTGGTGAGGGAACAGAGAAAAAAGCTCATTTAGGACCTGCACTTACAAAGGAGGTAGGCAGCTGTATATCAGGGAGTAAACCTTCTGAGAATAAAAACAGCTGGAGCTTGTTAAGGTAATTACACAGGGGAAAGGATAATGTACTGGGAACTCCTCAGAAGAATCTGATTTGTGGTGAGTGGAGAGAGATAAAAGCTCATTTAGGAATGACATGAACATGCTGCGTAGGTAGCTATTTATCAGTAAATATCTCCACTGAGATTAAGAAAAGCAGTAGCTTAATAAATTAGGTACTTCCTGGTAAAGGTACTGTACTGGTAACTCCCCAAAAGAATCTGGATTGTGGTGAGGGAACAGAGAAAAAAGCTCATTTAGGACCTGCACTTACGAAGGGGGTAGGCAGCTGTATATCAGGGAGTAAACCTTCTGAGAATAAAAACAGCTGGAGCTTGTTAAGGTAATTACACAGGGGAAACGATAATGTACTGGGAACTCCTCAGAAGAATCTGATTTGTGGTGAGGGGAGAGAGATAAAAGCTCATTTAGGAACGACATGAACATGCTGCGTAGGTAGCTGTTTATCAGTAAATATCTCCACTGAGATTAAGAAAAGCAGTAGCTTAATGAATTAAGTACTTCCTGGTATGGTTACTCTACTGGTAACTCCCCAAAAGAATCTGGATTGTGGTGAGGAAACAGAGAAAAAAGCTCATTTAGGACCTGCAATTACGAAGGGGGTAGGCAGCTGTATATCAGGGAGTAAACCTTCTGAGAATAAAAACAGCTGGAGCTTGTTAGGGTAATTACACAGGGGAAACGATAATGTACTGGGAATTCCTCAGAAGAATCTGATTTGTGGTGAGGGGAGAGAGATAAAAGCTCATTTAGGAACGACATTAACATGCTGCGTAGGTAGCTGTTTATCAGTAAATATCTCCACTGAGATTAAGAAACGCAGTAGTTTATAAATTAAGTACTTCCTGGTATGGTTACTGTACTGGTAACTCCCCAAAAGAATCTGGATTGTGGTGAGTGAACAGAGAAAAAAGCTCATTTAAGACCTGCACTTACGAAGAGGGTAGGCAGCTGTATATCAGGGAGTATCCATTCTGAGAATAAAAACAGCTGGAGCTTGTTAAGGTAATTACACAGGGGAAAGGATAATGTACTGGGAACTCCTCAGAAGAATGTGATTTGTGGTGAGGGGAGAGAGATAAATGGTCATTTAGGCACGACATGAACATGCTGCGTAGGTAGCTGTTTATCAGTAAATATCTCCACTGAGATTAAGAAAAGCAGTAGCTTAATAAATTAAGTACTTGCTGGTATGGTAACTGTACTGGTAACTCCCCAAAAGAATCTGGATTGTGGTGAGGGAACAGAGAAAAAAGCTCATTTAGCACCTGCACTTACGAAGGGGGTAGGCAGCTGTATATCAGGGAGTAAAACTTCTGAGAATAAAAACAGCTGGAGCTTGTTAAGGTAATAACACAGTGGAAAGGATAATGTACTGGGAACTCCTCAGAAGCATCTGATTTGTGGTGAGGGCAGAGAGATAAAAGCTCATTTAGGAACGACATGAACATGCTGCGTAGGTAGCTGTTTATCAGTAAATATCTCCACTGAGATTAAGGAAAGCAGTAGCTTAATAAATTAAGTACTTCTTGGTATGGTTACTGTATTGGTAACTCCTCAAAAGAATGTGGATTGTGGTGAGGGAACAGAGAAAAAAGCTCATTTAGGACCTGCACTTACGAAGGGGGTAGGCAGCTGTATATCAGGGAGTAAACCTTCTGAGAATAAAAACAGCTGGAGCTTGTTAAGGTAATTACACAGGGGATAGGATAATGTACTGGGAACTCCTCAGAAGAATCTGATTTTTGGTGAGGGGAGAGAGATAAAAGCTCATTTAGGAACGACATGAACACGCTGCGTAGGTAGCTGTTTATCAGTAAATATCTCCACTGAAATTAAGAAAAGCAGTAGCTTAATAAATTAAGTACTTCCTGGTATGGTTACTGTAGTGGTAACTCCCCAAAAGAACCTGGATTGTGGTGAGGGAACAGAGAAAAAAGCTCATTTAGGACCTGCACTTACGAAGGGGGTAGGCAGCTGTATATCAGGGAGTAAACCTTCTGAGAATAAAAACAGCTGGAGCTTGTTAAGTAATTACACAGGGGAAAGGATAATGTACTGGGAACTCCTCAGAAGAATCTGATTTGTGGTGAGGGGAGAGACATAAAAGCTCATTTAGGAACGACATGAACATGCTGCGTATGTAGGTGTTTATCAGTAAATATCTCCACTGAGATTAAGAGAAGCAGTAGCTTAATAAATTAAGTACTTCCTGGTATGGTTTCTGTTCTGGTAACTCCCCAAAAGAATGTGGATTGTGGTGAGGGAACAGAGAAAAAAGCTCATTTAGGACCTGCACTTACGAAGGGCGTAGGCAGCTGTATATCAGGGAGTAAACCTTCTGAGAATAAAAACAGCTGCAGCTTGTTAAGGTAATTACACAGGGGAAAGGATAATGTACTGGGAACTCCTCAGAAGAATCTGATTTGTGGTGATGGGAGAGACGTAAAAGCTCATTTATGAACGACATGAACATGCTGCATAGGTAGCTGTTTATCAGTAAATATCTCCAATGAGATTAAGAAAAGCAGTAGCTTAATAAATTAAGTACTTCCTGGTATGGTTATTATACTGGTAACTACCCAAAGAATCTGGAACTGGATTGTGGTGAGGGAACAGAGAATAGAGCTCATTAAGGACCTGCACTTACGAAGGGGGTAGGCAGCTGTATATGAGGGAATATTCCTTCTGAGAATAAAAACAGCTGGAGCTTTTTAAGGTAATTACACAGGGGAAAGGATCATGTACTGGGAACTCCTCAGAAGAATCTGATTTTTGGTAAGGGGAGAGAGATAAAAGGTCATTTAGGAACGTCACGAAAATGCTGCATAGGTAGCTGTTTATCAGTAAATATCTCCACTGAGTTTAAGAAAAGCAGTAGCTTAATAAATTTAGTACTTCCTGGTATGGTTACTGTACTGGTAACTCCCCAAAAGAATCTGTATTGATGTGAGGGAACAGAGAAAAAAGCTCATTTAGGACCTGCACTTACGAAGGGGGTAGGCAGCTGTATATCAGGGAGTAAACCTTCTGAGAATAAAAACAGCTGGAGCTTGTTAAGGTAATTACACAGGGGAAAGGATAATGTACTGGGAACTCCTCAGAAGAATCTGATTTGTGGTGAGGGGAGAGAGATAAAAGCTCATTTAGGAACGACATGAACATGCTGCGTAGGTAGCTGTTTATCAGGAAATATCTTCACTGAGATTAAGAAAAGCAGTAGCTTAATAAATTAATTACTTCCTGGTATGGTTACTGTACTGGTAACTCCCCAAAAGAATCTGGATTGTGGTGAGGGAACAGAGAAAAAAGCTCATTTAGGACCTGCACTTACGAAGGGGGTAGGCAGCAGTATATCAGGGAGTAAACCTTCTGAGAATAAAAACAGCTGGAGATTGTTAAGGTAATTACACAGGGGAAAGGTTAATGTACTGGGAACTCCTCAGAAGAATCTGATTTGTGGTGAGGGGAGAGAGATAAAAGCTCATTTAGGAACGACATGAACATGCAGCGTAAGTAGCTGTTTATCAGTAAATATCTCCACTGCGATTAAGAAAAGGAGTAGCTTAATAAATTAAGAACTTCCTGTATGGTTACTGTACTGGTAACTTCCGAAAAGAATCTGGATTGTGGTGAGGGAACAGAGAAAAAAGCTCATTTAGCACCTGCACTTACGAAGGGGGTAGGCAGCTGTATATCAGGGAGTAAACCTTCTGAGAATAAAAACAGCTGGAGTTTGTTAAGGTAATTACACAGGGGAAAGGATAATGTACTGGGAACTCCTACGAAGAATCTGATTTGTGGTGACGGGAGAGAGATAAAAGCTCATTTAGGAACGACATGAACATGCTGCGTAGGTAGCTGTTTATCAGTAAATATCTCCAATGAGATTAAGAAAAGCATTAGCTTAATAAATTAAGTACTTCCTGGTATGGTTACTGTACTGGTAACTCCCCAAAAGAATCTGGATTGTGGTGAGGGAACAGAGACAAAAGCTCATTTAGGACCTGCACTTACGAAGGGGGTAGGCAGCTGTATATCTGGGAGTAAACCTTCTGAGAATAAAAACAGCTGGAGCTTGTTAAGGTAATTACACAGGGTAAAGGATAATGTACTGGGAACTCCTCAGAAGTATCTGATTGTGGTGAGGAGAGAGATAAAATCTCATTTAGGAACGACATGAACATGCTGCGTAGGTAGCTGTTTATCAGTAAATATCTCCACTGAGATTAAGAAAAGCAGTAGCTTAATAAATTAAGTACTTCCTGGTATGGTTACTGTACTGGTAACTCCTCAAAAGAATCTGGATTTTGGTGAAGGAACAGAGAAAAAAGCTCATTTAGGATCTGCACTTACGAAGGGGGTAGGCAGCTGTGTATCAGGGAGTAAACCTTCTGAGAATAAAAACAGCTGGAGCTTGTTAAGGTAATTACACAGGGGAAAGGATAATGTACTGGGAACTCCTCAGAAGAATCTGATTTGTGGTGAGGGGAGAGAGATAAAAGCTCATTTAGGAAGGATATGAACATGCTGCGTAGGTAGCTATTTATCAGTAAATATCTCCACTGAGATTAAGAAAAGCAGTAGCTTAATAAATTAAGTACTTCCTGGTAAAGGTACTGTACTGGTAACTCCCCAAAAGAATCTGGATTGTGGTGAGGGAACAGAGAAAAAAGCTCATTTAGGACCTGCACTTACGAAGGGGGTAGGCAGCTGTATATCAGGGAGTAAACCTTCTGAGAATAAAAACAGCTGGAGCTTGTTAAGGTAATTACACAGGGGAAACGATAATGTACTGGGAACTCCTCAGAAGAATCTGATTTGTGGTGAGGGGAGAGAGATAAAAGCTCATTTAGGAACGACATGAACATGCTGCGTAGGTAGCTGTTTATCAGTAAATATCTCCACTGAGATTAAGAAAAGCAGTAGCTTAATGAATTAAGTACTTCCTGGTATGGTTACTGTACTGGTAACTCCCCAAAAGAATCTGGATTGTGGTGAGGGAACAGAGAAAAAAGCTCATTTAGGACCTGCACTTACGAAGGGGGTAGGCAGCTGTATATCAGGAGTAAACCTTCTGAGAATAAAAACAGCTGGAGCTTGTTAAGGTAATTACACAGGGGAAACGATAATGTACTGGGAATTCCTCAGAAGAATCTGATTTGTGGTGAGGGGAGAGAGATAAAAGCTCATTTAGGAACGACATGAACATGCTGCGTAGGTAGCTGTTTATCAGTAAATATCTCCACTGAGATTAAGAAACGCAGTAGCTTAATAAATTAAGTACTTCCTGGTATGGTTACTGTACTGGTAACTCCCCAAAAGAATCTGGATTGTGGTGAGTGAACAGAGAAAAAAGCTCATTTAGGACCTGCACTTACGAAGAGGGTAGGCAACTGTATATCAGGGAGTATCCATTCTGAGAATAAAAACAGCTGGAGCTTGTTAAGGTAATTACACAGGGGAAAGGATAATGTACTGGGAACTCCTCAAAAGAATGCGATTTGTGGTGAGGGGAGAGAGATAAATGCTCATTTAGGCACGATATGAACATGCTGCGTAGGTAGCTGTTTATCAGTAAATATCTCCACTGAGATTAAGAAAAGCAGTAGCTTAATAAATTAAGTACTTGCTGGTATGGTAACTGTACTGGTAACTCCCCAAAAGAATCTGGATTGTGGTGAGGGAACAGAGAAAAAAGCTCATTTAGCACCTGCACTTACGAAGGGGGTAGGCAACTGTATATCAGGGAGTAAACCTTCTGAGAATAAAAACAGCTGGAGCTTGTTAAGGTAATAACACAGGGGAAAGGATAATGTACTGGGAACTCCTCAGAAGCATCTGATTTGTGGTGAGGGCAGAGAGATAAAAGCTCATTTAGGAACGACATGAACATGCTGCGTAGGTAGCTGTTTATCAGTAAATATCTCCACTGAGATTAAGGAGAGCAGTAGCTTAATAAATTAAGTACTTCTTGGTATGGTTACTGTACTGGTAACTCCCCAAAAGAATGTGGATTGGGGTGAGGGAACAGAGAAAAAAGCTCATTTAGGACCTGCACTTACGAAGGGGGTAGGCAGCTGTATATCAGGGAGTAAACCTTCTGAGAATAAAAACAGCTGGAGCTTGTTAAGGTAATTACACAGGCGATAGGATAATGTACTGGGAACTCCTCAGAAGAATCTGATTTTTGGTGAGGGGAGAGAGATAAAAGCTCATTTAGGAACGACATGAACATGCTGCGTAGGTAGCTGTTTATCAGTAAATATCTCCACTGAAATTAAGAAAAGCAGTAGCTTAATAAATTAAGTACTTCCTGGTATGGGTACTGTACTGGTAACTCCCCAAAAGAATCTGGATTATGGTGAGGGAACAGAGAAAAAAGCTCATTTAGGACCTGCACTTACGAAGGGGGTAGGCAGCTGTATATCAGCTAGTAAACCTTCTGAGAATAAAAACAGCTGGAGCTTGTTAAGGTAATTACACAGGGGAAAGGATAATGTACTGGGAACTCCTCAGAAGAATCTGATTTGTGGTGAGGGGAGAGAGATAATAGCTCATTTAGGAAGGACATGAACATGCTGCGTAGGTAGCTGTTTATCAGTAAATATCTCCACTGAGATTAAGAAAAGCAGTAGCTTAATAAATTAAGTACTTCCTGGTATGGTTGCTGTACTGGTAACTCCCCAAAAGAATCTGGATTGTGGTGAGGGAACAGAGAAAAAAGCTCATTTAGGACCTGCACTTACGAAGGGCGTAGGCAGCTGTATATCAGGGAGTAAACCTTCTGAGAATAAAAACAGCTGGAGCTTGTTAAGGTAATTACACAGGGGAAAGGATAATGTACTGGGAACTCCTCAGAAGAATCTGATTTGTGGTGAGGGGAGAGAGATAAAAGCTCATTAAGGAACGACATGAACATGCAGCGTAAGTAGCTGTTTATCAGTAAATATCTCCAATGAAATTAAGAAAAGCAGTAGCTTAATAAATTAAGTACTTCCTGGTATGGTTACTGTAGTGGTAACTCCCCAAAAGAACCTGGATTGTGGTGAGGGAACAGAGAAAAAAAGCTCATTTAGGACCTGCACTTACGAAGGGGGTAGGCAGCTGTATATCAGGGAGTAAACCTTCTGAGAATAAAAACAGCTGGAGCTTGTTAAGGTAATTACACAGGGGAAAGGATAATGTACTGGGAACTCCTCAGAAGAATCTGATTTGTGGTGAGGGGAGAGAGATAATAGCTCATTTAGGAAGGACATGAACATGCTGCGTAGGTAGCTGTTTATCAGTAAATATCTCCACTGAGATTAAGAAAAGCAGTAGCTTAATAAATTAAGTACTTCCTGGTATGGTTGCTGTACTGGTAACTCCCAAAAGAATCTGGATTGTGGTGAGGGAACAGAGAAAAAAGCTCATTTAGGACCTTCACTTACGAAGGGCGTAGGCAGCTGTATATCAGGGAGTAAACCTTCTGAGAATAAAACAGCTGGAGCTTGTTAAAGTAATTACACAGGGGAAAGGATAATGTACTGGGAACTCCTCAGAAGAATCTGATTTGTGGTGAGGGGAGAGAGATAAAAGCTCATTAAGGAACGACATGAACATGCAGCGTAAGTAGCTGTTTATCAGTAAATATCTCCACTGAGATTAAGAAAAGCAGTAGCTTAATAAATTAAGTACTTCCTGGTATGGTTACTGTACTGGTAACTTCCGAAAAGAATCTGGATTGTGGTGAGGGAACAGAGAAAAAAGGTCATTTAGGACCTGCACTTACGAAGGGGGTAGGCTGCTGTATATCAGGGAGTAAACCTTCTGAGAAAAAAAAGAGCTGGAGTTGTTAAGGTAATTACACATGGGAAAGGATAATGTACGGGGAACTCCTCAGAAGAATCTGAATTGTGGTGAGGGGAGAGAGATAAAAGCTCATTTAGGAACGACATGAACATGCTGCCTAGGTAGGTGTTTATCTGTAAATATCTCCAGTGTGATTAAGAAAAGCAGTAGATTAATAAATTAAGGACTTCCTGGTATGGTTACTGTACTGGTAACTCCCCAAAAGAATCTGGATTGTGGTGAGGGAACAGAGACAAAAGCTCATTTAGGACCTGCACTTACGAAGGGGGTAGGCAGCTGTATATCAGGGAGTAAACCTTCTGAGAATAAAAACAGCTGGAGCTTGTTAAGGTAATTACACAGGGGAAAGGATAATGTACTGGGAACTCCTCAGAAGAATCTGATTTGTGGTGAGGGGAGAGAGATAAAAGCTCATTTAGGAACGACAAGAACATGCTGCGTAGGTAGCTGTTTATCAGTAAATATCTCCACTGAGATTAAGAAAAGCAGTAGCTTAATAAATTAAGTACTTCCTGGTATGGTTACTGTACTGGTAACTCCCCAAAAGAATCTGGATTGTGGTGAGTGAACAGAGAAAAAAGCTCATTTAGGACCTGCACTTACGAAGAGGGTAGGCAGCTGTATTTCAGGGAGTAGCCATTCTGAGAATAAAAACAGCTGGAGCTTGTTAAGGTAATTACACAGGGGAAAGGATAATGTACTGGGAACTCCTCAGAAGAATGTGATTTGTGGTGAGGGGAGAGAGATAAATGCTCATTTAGGCACGACATGAACATGCTGCGTAGGTAGCTGTTTATCAGTAAATATCTCCACTGAGATTAAGAAAAGCAGTAGCTTAATAAATTAAGTACTTCCTGGTATGGTTACTGTACTGGTAACTCCCCAAAGAATCTGGATCTGGATTGTGGTGAGGGAACAGAGAAAAGAGCTCATTAAGGACCTGCACTTACGAAGGGGGTAGGCAGTTGTATATCAAGGAGTAAACCTTCTGAGAATAAAAACAGCTGGAGCTTGTTAAGGTAATTACACAGGGGAAAGGAAAATGTACTGGGAACTCCTCAGTAGAATCTGATTTGTGGTGAGGGGAGAGAGATAACAGCTCAATTAGGAACGACAAGAAAATGCTGCACAGGTAGCTGTTTATCAGTAAATATCTCCACTGAGATTAAGAAAAGCAATAGCTTAATAAATTAAGTACTTCCTGGCATGGTTACTCTACTAGTAACTCCCCAAAGAATCTGGATTGTCGTAAGGGAACAGAGAAAAAAAAGCTCATTTATGACCTGCACTTACGAAGGGGGTAGGCAGCTGTATATCAGGTAATATTCCTTCTGAGAATAAAAACAGGTGGAGCTTTTTAAGGTAATTACACAGGGGAAAGGATAATGTACTGGGAACTCCTCAGAAGAATCTGATTTTTGGTGAGGGGAGAGAAATAAAAGCTCATTTAAGAACGACATGAAAATGCTGCATATGTAGCTGTTTATCAGTAAATATCTCCACTGAGTTTAAGAAAAGCAGTAGCTTAATAAATTAAGTACTTCCTGGTATGGTTACTGTACTGGTAACTCCCCAAAAGAATCTGTATTGTGGTGAGGAACAGAGAAAAAAGCTCATTTAGGACCTGCACTTACGAAGGGGGTAGGCAGCTGTATATCAGGGAGTAAACCTTCTGAGAATAAAAACAGCTGGAGCTTGTTAAGGTAAATACACAGGGGAAAGGATAATGTACTGGGAAATCCTCAAAAGAATCTGATTTGTGTTGAGGGGAGAGAGGTAAAAGCTCATTTAGGAAAGACATGAACATGCGGCGTAGGTAGCTGTTTATCAGTAAATATCTCCACTGAGATTAAGAAAAGCAATAGCTTAATAAATTAAGTACTTCCTGGCATGGTTACTGTACTAGTAACTCCCCAAAAGAATCTGGATTGTGGTGAGGGAACAGAGAAAAAGGCTCATTTAGGACCTGTACTTACGAAGGGGGTAGGCAACTGTATATCAGGGAGTATCCCTTCTGAGTAAAAAAACAGGTGGAGCTTGTTAAGGTAATTATACAGGGGAAAGGATAATGTAATGGGAACTCCTCAGAAGTATCTGATTTGTGGTGAGGGGAGAGAGATAAAAGCTCATTTAAGAATGACATGAAAATGCTGCATAGGTAGCTATTTATCAGTAAATATCTCCACTCAGATTAAGAAAAGCAGTAGCTTAATAAATTAAGTACTTCCTGATATGGTTACTGTACTGGTAACTCCCCAAAAGAATCTGGATTGAGGTGAGTGAACAGAGAAAAAAGCTCATTTAGGACCTGCATTTACGAAGGGAGTAGGCAGCTGTATATCAGGGAGTAAACCTTCTGAGAATAAAAACAGCTGGAGCTTGTTAAGGTAATTACACAGGGAAAGGAAAGTGTACTGGGAACTCCTCAGAAGAATCTGAATTGTGGTAAGGGGAGAGAGATAAAAGCTCATTTAGGAACGACATGAACATGCTGCGTACGTAGCTGTTTATCAGTAAATATCTCCACTGAGATTAAGAAACGCAGTAGCTTAATAAATTAAATACTTCCTGGTATGGTTACTGTACTGGTAACTCCCCAAAAGAATCTGGATTGTGGTGAGGGAACAGAGAAAAATGCTCATTTAGGACCTGCACTTACGAAGGGGGTAGGCAGCTGTATATCAAGGAGTAAACCTTCTGAAAATAAAAACAGCTGGAGCTTGTTAAGGTAATTACACAGGGGAAAGGATAATGTACTGGGAACTCCTCATAAGAATCTGATTTGTGGTGAGGGGAGAGATAAAAGCTCATTTAGGAACGACATGAACATGCTGCGTAGGTAGCTGTTTATCATTAAATATCTCCAGTGAGATTAAGAAAGGCAGTAGCTTAATAAATTAAGTACTTCCTGGTATGGTTACTGTACTGGTAACTCCCCAAAAGAATCTGGATTGTGGTGAGGGAACATAGAAAAAAGCTCATTTAGGACCTGCACTTACGAAGGGGGTAGGCAGCTGTATATCAGGGAGTAAACCTTCTGAGAATAAAAACAGCTGGATCTTGTTAAAATAATTACACAGGGGAAAGGATAATTTACTGGGAACTCCTCAGAAGAGTCTGATTTGTGGTGAGGGGAGAGAGATAAAAGCTCATTTAGGAACGACATGAACATGCTGCGTAGGTAGCTGTTTATCAGTAAATATCTCCACTGAGATTAAGAAAAGCAGTAGCTTAATAACTTAAGTACTTCCTGGTGTGGTTACTGTACTGGTAACTCCCCAAAAGAATCTGGATTGTGGTGAGGGAACAGAGAAAAAAGCTCATTTAGGACCTGCACTTACGAAGGGGGTAGGCAACTATATATCAGGGAGTAAACCTTCTGAGAATAAAAACAGCTGGAGCTGGTTAAGGTAATTACACAGAGGAAAGGATAATGTACCGGGAACTCCTCAGAAGAATCTGATTTGTGGTGAGGGGAGAGAGATAAAAGCTCATTTAGGAACGACATGAACATGCTGCGTAGGTAGCTGTTTATCAGTAAATATCTCCACTGAGATTAAGAAAAGCAGTAGCTTAATAAATTAAGTACTCCCTGTATGGATACTGTTCTGGTAACTCCCCAAAAGAATCTGGATTGTGGTGAGGGAACAGAGAAAAAAGCTCATTTAGGACCTGAACTTACGAAGGGGTTAGGCAGCTGTATATCAGAGAGTAAACCTTCTGAGAATAAAAACAGCTGGAGCTTGTTAAGGTATTTACACAGGGGAAAGGATAATGTACTGGGAACTCCTCCGAAGAATTTGATTTTAGGTGAGGGGAGAGAGATAAAAGCTCATTTAGGAACGACATGAACATGCTGCGTAGATCGCTGTTTATCAGTAAATAACTGCACTGAGATTAAGAAAGCAGTAGCTTAATAAATTAAGTACTTCCTGGTATGGTTACTGTACTGGTAACTCCCCAAAAGAGTCTGGATTGTGGTGTGGTAACAGAGAAAAAAGCTCATTTAGGACCTGCACTTACGAAGGGGGTAGGCAGCTGTATATCAGGGAGTAAACCTTCTGAGAATAAAAACAGCTGGAGTTTGTTAAGGTAATTACACAGGTGAAAGGATAATGTACTGGGAATTCCTCAGAAGAATCTGATTTGTGGTGAGGGGAGAGAGATAAAAGCTCACTTAGGAACGACATGAACATGCTGCGTAGGTAGCTGTTTATCAGTAAATATCTCCACTGAGATTAAGAAAAGCAGTAGCTTAATAAATTAAGTACTCCCTGTATGGATACTGTTCTGGTAACTCCCCAAAATAATCTGGATTGTGGTGAGGGAACAGAGAAAAAAGCTCATTTAGGACCTGCACTTACGAGGGGTAGGCATCTGTATATCAGGGAGTAAACCTTCTGAGAATAAAAACAGCTGGAGCTTGTTAAGGTAATTACACAGGGGAAAGGATATGTACTGGGAACTCCTCAGAAGAATCTGATTAGTGGTGAGGGGAGAGAGATAAAAGCTCATTTAGGAACGACATGAACATGCTGCGTAGATCGCTGTTTATCAGTAAATATCTGCACTGAGATTAAGAAAAGCAGTAGCTTAATAAATTAAGTACTTCCTGGTATGGTTACTGTACTGGTAACACCCCAATAGAATCTGGATTGTGGTGAGGGAACAGAGAAAAAAGCTCATTTAGGACCTGCATTTACGAAGGGGGTAGGCAGCTGTATATCAGGGAGTAAACCTTCTGAGAATAAAAACAGCTGGAGCTTGTTAAGGTAATTACACAGGGGAAAGGATATGTACTGGGAACTCCTCAGAAGAATCTGATTTGTGGTGAGGGGAGAGAGATAAAAGCTCATTTAGGAACGACATGAACATGCTGCATAGGTAGCTGTTTATCAGTAAATATCTCCAATGAGTTTAAGAAAAGCAGTAGCTTAATAAATTAAGTATTTCCTGGTATGGTTACTGTACTGGTAACTCCCCAATAGAATCTGGATTGTGGTGAGGGAACAGAGAAAAAAGCTCATTTAGGACCTGCACTTACGAAGGGGATAGGCAGCTGTATATCAGGGAGTAAACCTTCTGAGAATAAAAACAGCTGGAGCTTGTTAAGGTAATTACACAGGGGAAAGGATAATGTACTGGGATCTCCTCAGAAGAATCCGATTTGTGGTGAGGGGAGAGAGATAAAAGCTCATTTAGGAACGACATGAACATGCTGCGTACGTAGGTGTTTATCAGTAAATATCTCCACTGAGATTAAGAAAAGCAGTAGCTTAATAAATTAAGTACTTCCTGGTATGGGTACTGTACTTGTAACTCCCCAAACGAATCTGGATTGTGGTTAGGGAAAAGAGAAAAAAGCTGATTTAGGACCTGCACTTACGAAGGGGGTAGGCAGCTGTATATCAGGGAGTAAACCTTCTGAGAATAAAAACAGCTGGAGCTTGTTAAAATAATTACACAGGGGAAAGGATAATTTACTGGGAACTCCTCAGAAGAGTCTGATTTGTGGTGAGGGGAGAGAGATAAAAGCTCATTTAGGAACGACATGAACATGCTGCGTAGGTAGCTGTTTATCAGTAAATATCTCCACTGAGATTAAGAAAAGCAGTAGCTTAATAACTTAAGTACTTCCTGGTGTGGTTACTGTACTGGTAACTCCCCAAAAGAATCTGGATTGTGGTGAGGGAACAGAGAAAAAAGCTCATTTAGGACCTGCACTTACGAAGGGGGAAGGCAACTATATATCAGGGAGTAAACCTTCTGAGAATAAAAACAGCTGGAGCTGGTTAAGATAATTACACAGAGGAAAGGATAATGTACCGGGAACTCCTCAGAAGAATCTGATTTGTGGTGAGGGGAGAGAGATAAAAGCTCATTTAGGAACGACATGAACATGCTGCGTAGGTAGCTGTTTATCAGTAAATATCTCCACTGAGATTAAGAAAAGCAGTAGCTTAATAAATTAAGTACTCCCTGTATGGATACTGTTCTGGTAACTCCCCAAAAGAATCTGGATTGTGGTGAGGGAACAGAAAAAAAAGCTCATTTAGGACCTGAACTTACGAAGGGGTTATGCAGCTGTATATCAGAGAGTAAACCTTCTGAGAATAAAAACAGCTGGAGCTTGTTAAGGTATTTACACAGGGGAAAGGATAATGTACTGGGAACTCCTCCGAAGAATTTGATTTTTGGTGAGGGGAGAGAGATAAAAGCTCATTTAGGAACGACATGAACATGCTGCGTAGATCGCTGTTTATCAGTAAATATCTGCACTGAGATTAAGAAAAGCAGTAGCTTAATAAATTAAGTAGTTTCTGGTATGGTTACTGTACTGGTAACACCCCAAAAGAGTCTGGATTGTGGTGTGGTAACAGAGAAAAAAGCTCATTTAGGACCAGCACTTACGAAGGGGGTAGGCAGCTGTATATCAGGGAGTAAACCTTCTGAGAATAAAAACAGCTGGAGTTTGTTAAGGTAATTACACAGGTGAAAGGATAATGTACTGGGAATTCCTCAGAAGAATCTGATTTGTGGTGAGGGGAGAGAGATAAAAGCTCACTTAGGAACGACATGAACATGCTGCGTAGGTAGCTGTTTATCAGTAAATATCTCCACTGAGATTAAGAAAAGCAGTAGCTTAATAAATTAAGTACTCCCTGTATGGATACTGTTCTGGTAACTCCCCAAAATAATCTGGATTGTGGTGAGGGAACAGAGAAAAAAGCTCATTTAGGACCTGCACTTACGAGGGGTAGGCATCTATATATCAGGGAGTAAACCTTCTGAGAATAAAAACAGCTGGAGCTTGTTAAGGTAATTACACAGGGGAAAGGATATGTACTGGGAACTCCTCAGAAGAATCTGATTTGTGGTGAGGGGAGAGAGATAAAAGCTCATTTAGGAACGACATGAACATGCTGCATAGGTAGCTGTTTATCAGTAAATATCTCCAATGAGTTTAAGAAAAGCAGTAGCTTAATAAATTAAGTACTTCCTGGTATGGTTACTGTACTGGTAACTCCCCAATAGAATCTGGATTGTGGTGAGGGAACAGACAAAAAAGCTCATTTAGGACCTGCACTTACGAAGGGGATAGGCAGCTGTATATCAGGGAGTAAACCTTCTGAGAATAAAAACAGCTGGAGCTTGTTAAGGTAATTACACAGGGGAAAGGATAATGTACTGGGATCTCCTCAGAAGAATCCGATTTGTGGTGAGGGGAGAGAGATAAAAGCTCATTTAGGAACGACATGAACATGCTGCGTACGTAGGTGTTTATCAGTAAATATCTCCACTGAGATTAAGAAAAGCAGTAGCTTAATAAATTAAGTACTTCCTGGTATGGGTACTGTACTGGTAACTCCCCAAACGAATCTGGATTGTGGTTAGGGAATAGAGAAAAAAGCTGATTTAGGACCTGCACTTACGAAGGGGGTAGGCAGCTGTATATCACGGAGTAAACCTTCTGAGAATAAAAACAGCTGGAGCTTGTTAAGGTAATTACACAGGGGAAAGGATAATGTACTGGGAACTCCTCAGAAGAATCTGATTTGTGGTGAGGGGAGAGAGATAAAAGCTCATTTTAGAACGACATTAACATGCTGCGTAGGTAGCTGTTTATCAGTAATATCTCCACTGAGATTAAGAAAAGCAGTAGCTTAATAAATTAAGTACTTCTTGGTATGGTTACTGTACTGGTAACTCCCCAAAAGAATCTGGATTGTGGTGAGGGAACAGAGAAAAAAGCTCATTTAGGACCTGAACTTACGAAGGGGGTAGGCAGCTGTATATCAGAGAGTAAACCTTCTGAGAATAAAAACAGCTGGAGCTTGTTAAGGTATTTACACAGGGGAAAGGATAATGTACTGGGAACTCCTCCGAAGAATCTGATTTTTGGTGAGGGGAGAGAGATAAAAGCTCATTTAGGAACTACATGAACATGCTGCGTAGATCGCTGTTTATCAGTAAATATCTGCACTGAGATTAAGAAAAGCAGTAGCTTAATAAATTAAGTACTTCCTGGTATGGTTACTGTACTGGTAACACCCCAAAAGAGTCTGGATTGTGGTGTGGTAACAGAGAAAAAAGCTCATTTAGGACCTGCACTTACGAAGGGGGTAGGCAGCTGTATATCAGGGAGTAAACCTTCTGAGAATAAAAACAGCTGGAGCTTGTTAAGGTAATTACACAGGTGAAAGGATAATGTACTGGGAATTCCTCAGAAGAATCTGATTTGTGGTGAGGGGAGAGAGATAAAAGCTCATTTAGGAACGACATGAACATGCTGCGTAGGTAGCTGTTTATTAGTAAATATCTCCACTGAGATTAAGAAAAGCAGTAGCTTAATAAATTAAGTACTCCCTGTATGGATACTGTTCTGGTAACTCCCCAAAATAATCTGGATTGTGGTGAGGGAACAGAGAAAAAAGCTCATTTAGGACCTGCACTTACGAGGGGTAGGCATCTGTATATCAGGGAGTAAACCTTCTGAGAATAAAAACAGCTGGAGCTTGTTAAGGTAATTACACAGGGGAAAGGATATGTACTGGGAACTCCTCAGAAGAATCTGATTTGTGGTGAGGGGAGAGAGATAAAAGCTCATTTAGGAACGACATGAACATGCTGCGTAGATCGCTGTTTATCAGTAAATATCTGCACTGAGATTAAGAAAAGCAGTAGCTTAATAAATTAAGTACTTCCTGGTATGGTTACTGTACTGGTAACACCCCAAAAGAGTCTGGATTGTGGTGAGGTAACAGAGAAAAAAGCTCATTTAGGACCTGCACTTACGAAGGGGGTAGGCAGCTGTATATCAGGGAGTAAACCTTCTGAGAATAAAAACAGCTGGAGCTTGTTAAGGTAATTACACAGGTGAAAGGATAATGTACTGGGAATTCCTCAGAAGAATCTGATTTGTGGTGAGGGGAGAGAGATAAAAGCTCATTTAGGAACCACATGAACATGCTACGTAGGTAGCTGTTTATCAGTAAATATCTCCACTGAGATTAAGAAAAGCAGTAGCTTAATAAATTAAGTACTCCCTGTATGGATACTGTTCTGGTAACTCCCCAAAATAATCTGGATTGTGTTGAGGGAACAGAGAAAAAAGCTCATTTAGGACCTGCACTTACGAGGGGTAGGCATCTATATATCAGGGAGTAAACCTTCTGAGAATAAAAACAGCTGGAGCTTGTTAAGGTAATTACACAGGGGAAAGGATATGTACTGGGAACTCCTCAGAAGAATCTGATTTGCGGTGAGGGGAGAGAGATAAAAGCTCATTTAGGAACGACATGAACATGCTGCGTAGGTAGCTGTTTATCAGTAAATATCTCCAATGAGTTTAAGAAAAGCAGTAGCTTAATAAATTAAGTACTTCCTGGTATGGTTACTGTACTGGTAACTCCCCAATAGAATCTGGATTGTGGTGAGGGAACAGAGAAAAAAGCTCATTTAGGACCTGCACTTACGAAGGGGATAGGCAGCTGTATATCAGGGAGTAAACCTTCTGAGAATAAAAACAGCTGGAGCTTGTTAAGGTAATTACACAGGGGAAAGGATAATGTACTGGGAACTCCTCAGAAGAATCCGATTTGTGGTGAGGGGAGAGAGATAAAAGCTCATTTAGGAACGACATGAACATGCTGCGTAGGTAGCTGTTTATCAGTAAATATCTCCACTGAGATTAAAAGCAGTAGCTTAATAAATTAAGTACTTCCTGGTATGGTTACTGTACTGGAAACACCCCAAAAGAATCTGGATTGTGGTGAGGGAACAGAGAAAAAAGCCAATTTAGGACCTGCACTTACGAAGGGGGTAGGCAGCTGTATATCACGGAGTAAACCTTCTGAGAATAAAAACAGCTGGAGCTAGTTAAGGTAATTACACAGGGGAAAGGATAATGTACTGGGAACTCCTCAGAAGAATCTGATTTGTGGTGAGGGGAGAGAGATAAAAGCTCATTTAGGAACGACATGAACATGCTGCGTAGGTAGCTGTTTATCAGTACATATCTCCACTGAGATTAAGAAAACCAGTAGATTAATAAATTAAGTACTTCCTGGTATGGTTACTGTACTGGTAACTCCCCAAAAGAATCTGGATTGTGGTGAGGGAACAGAGAAAAAAGCTCCTTTATGAACTGAACTTACGAAGGGGGTAGGCAGCTGTATATCAGGGAGTACATCTTCTGAGAATAAAAACAGCTGGAGCTTGTTAAGGTAATTACACAGGGGAAAGGATAATGTACTGGGAACTCCTCAGAAGAATCTGATTTGTGGTGAGGGGAGAGAGATAAAAGCTCAGTTAGGAACGACATGAACATGCTGCGTACGTAGCTGTTTATCAGTAAATATCTCCACTGAGATTAAGAAAAGCAGTAGCTTAATAAATTAAGTACTTCCTGGTATGGTCACTGTACTGGTAACTCCCCAAAAGAATCTGGATTGTGGTGAGGGAACAGAGAAAAAAGCTCATTTAGGACCTGCACATACGAAGGGGTAGGCAGCTGTATATCAGGGAGTAAACCTTCTGAGAATAAAAACAGCTGGAGCTTGTTAAGGTAATTACACAGGGGAAAGGACAATGTACTGGGAACTCCTCAGAAGAATCTGGTTTTTGGTGAGGGGAGAGAGATAAAAGGTCATTTAGGAACGACATGAACATGCTCCGTAGGTAGCTGTTTATCAGTAAATATCTCCACTGAGATTAAGAAAAGCAGTAGCTTAATAAATTATGTACTTCCTGGTATGGTTACTGTACTGGTAACTCCCCAAAAGAATCTGGATTGTTGTGAGGGAACAGAGAAAAAAGCTCATTTAGGACGTGCACTTACGAAGGGGGTAGGCAGCTGTATATCAGGGAGTAAACCTTCTGAGAATAAAAACAGCAGGAGCTTGTTAAGGTAATTACACAGGGGAAAGGATAATGTACTGGGAACTCCTCAGAAGAATCTGATTTGTGGTGAGGGGAGAGAGATAAAAGCTCATTTAGGAACGACATGAACATGCTGCGTAGGTAGCTGTTTATCAGTAAATATCTCCACTGAGATTAAGAAAAGCAGTAGCTTAATAAATTAAGTTCTTCCTGGTATGGTTACTGTACTGGTAACTCCCCAAAAGAATCTGGATTGTGGTGAGGGAACAGAGAAAAAAGCTCATTTAGGAACTGCACTTACGAAGGGGTTAGGCAGCTGTATATCAGGGAGTAAACCTTCTGAGAATAAAAACAGCTGGAGCTTGTTAAGGTAATTACACAGGGAAAAGGATAAAGTACTGGGAACTCCTCAGAAGAATCTGATTTGTGGTGAGGGGAGAGAGATAAAAGCTCATTTAGGAACGACATGAACATGCTGCGTAGGTAGCTGTTTATCAGTAAATATCTCCACTGAGATTAAGAAAAGCAGTAGCTTAATAAATTAAGTACTTCCTGGTATGGTTACTGTACTGGTAACTCCCCAAAAGAATCTGGATTGTGGTGAGGGAACAGAGAAAAAAGCTCATTTAGGACCTGCACTTATGAACGGGGTAGGCAGCTGTATATCAGGGAGTAAACCTACTGAGAATAAAAACAGCTGGAGCTTGTTAAGGTAATTACACAGGGGAAAGGATAATGTACCGGGAACTCCTCAGAAGAATCTGATTTGTGGTGAGGGGAGAGAGATAAAAGCTCATTTAGGAACGACATGAACATGCTGCGTAGGTAGCTGTTTATCAGTAAATATCTCCACTGAGATTAAGAAAATCAGTAGCTTAATAAATTAAGTACTTCCTGGTATGGTTACTGTACTGGTAACTCCCCAAAAGAATCTGGATTGTGGTGAGGCCTGCCGGGGCAGCCGGCAGGGGAACAGAAATCCTGACTGAGGGGCGGCAGGGATACGGAAAAGGAAAAATAAGGCAAGAGAAAAAAGACAAGAGACAAAGATGGGGTACGGGAGGTCTACAGCCGTAAGGTTGAACCTCAAGACTGCAGCCAAGTTTATTCCAACTACCAGCTTATATGCAGTTTTGGAACCAGGGAATAGCATAGGATTGTTAACATTCCAGAACATAAAGAGTCTTTGAAGTTTGCAACATTTGATTACAGTAAACACAGGACAAGGTTGATTAACATAGGAATCTACTCCAGCGGACATAGCAAGGTGGGGGCATAGCAAAGCAATTCCGGACAGTAGCTGTGAACAGATGTCCTTGCCTTTAGCATATCCTGGCGGTCACAGCACAGCCAGAGGTGATAATTTACCTAGCTGCAGGTCTGGCTCCCGTCATCTTGGCGACATCGGCACAGCCAGAGGTCAGGATGAGCTTAGCTGCTAGCTCGGCTCCCGACAGTTCCCCCGTCTTTTTATTAAAAGAAGCGAACCCGCCTGTCTTAGGTGGGGTGGGTGCCCCAGCCCGCCTTACCCGTCTTGGGGAACAACTTCAGAGCAGTGCTGAAGGCCCTGTCTTAAGTCGGTCTAAGGCTGGCACCGCCTCATACCCGTCTCTGGCTGCGGTTCCTCTCGGGGGAAATTCATTTACTTGGAGCTTGACCTTATGCAGCTGGCTGGCTAAACTCATGAAAGAGTTTTGCAATATGCGTACAATGCAAGGAAGACATAGGCAAGCCATCAGCAAAAGTATCCCTGGGCCGAGCAATGTCATTAGCAGCCCCTTAACGTTAGTTAAGGAAGGGACATACTGTTGAAGTTGTTCAAACAGTTCTTTTGCTGTTTCTGCCACTTTAAAGTCCAAAGGCGGAGCCTGTTCTAGTCCGGCTATTTGTCTATGGAGTTGAAAGAGATCTAAGGACAAGTTATTATGGTGCCAAATACCATTTAAATGTGCTACAACTTGTTCCCAAGGATAGCTTGGCCCATTATACTTATGGGGGGTCACACAAATAAAGTCAAACCCAGCATGACAGCGCACCCGTTGCAAAGTTTGTAAGGCACGAATTTGTTCTCCCAGAGACAACACAGATTCATACAATGCTTCTAATTTTTGTTCTACCTTATCATCAATCCTGCCTTGAAAGTGCAGGGCTTGCGTGGTATTATGAGCAAGCTGATTAACATGGTGAGCTGTCTGCACATTTTGTGTTAAAGCCACAGTAGCCGCTGCAGCAGAGGCAGCTAAGGAAATAAAGGCTAAAATTCCTGCTATTAATAGCCCTACAAATCGTCTAGGGCGCATAAGTTCTTTTAAATGTTTTAACACTTGAATACCTGTTTCTTCATACCAAGCTTCAGATAAGTTTACAGGAAGCATAACAAATGGTGGTTGCTTAATAATAATTACAGAATCAGTAAGACCACTATACAAGCAATTTGTAAAAGAACAGTTAGTGCAGGTAACATTGAAATACATGGCTCCTATAGAAATATTAAAAGGTCCATACATAATAGCATAAGGGGGTGTTACACAACTCATAATATTTTTTAAAGAAGTAGAAGTGGGCCAGGAGATATTATTCAGAGCAGCCACTAACATCCAGACATGGCGTTGAGGGCGTCCATTCATCCACCACAGACCTGGGTTGAACTTATTGGTGAGATTAGCTCCGGACCAGTCCATCAGCTGAGAATTAGTTCCTGAAATATTGGTTATAAAAGGGTGATCATGTCTACACTTTACAGGGTGCAGTTCTCCCGTGGATTCTACAATTTGAGAGGAGTTGATGCAGAGAGGTATCATGAAGGATGAGGTAGAATTGGCACTTACAGGGAACCCAGTAGGCAATGAAGTCATTTGTATACTATACACTTGACTTTTATCAGGAATCCAAATTCTATAGTTTATGGATTGCATCACAGTACAGCCTGGAATATAACTGTTGGATTCAGTTGTAAAACATAAAGGGGTTCCAATGCCAGAAGCTGCAAAGTCTCCCATTTTAATGTGTTGGACAAAAGGGTCTGGAGCTGTACCGTACGCTGATCTGTTGACATGGACGAACACCTCAGCTTCCTCCCAGGTTGCAGGGTGCACAATCGGTGGATCTGGCACATAAGCCCAGTGGGTCAGCGCTTGTACCGTTCTGATGAGTTTCCACAATCCGAACACAACGCTCAGGTAGCCAGCGGGCATCATTTTCATCCTGTGAAAAAACACAGACATGTCCTCGACCCCATGTCAATACCGGATCGGGCCCGTGCCAAGCACTTGTTAAAGGATCTTTCCACTTAACTTGAGCAAAAGCTCTTTGCTCTCTCTTTTCCCAGAACCGCTGTGCTGCGGAGTGGCCATTGCAATCCAAATTTAAAAAATTTAGTACGAATAAAGCATGAGAAAGTATATTAACAGGAGAGAAGGGGTATAGTTCCCCCCCTTTTAATTTAGAAATTTGGTGTTTTAACAAACCGTTGGCCCGTTCGACAATTCCTTGACCATGAGGATTATAGGGGATTCCTGTAGAGTGAACAATTTGGTAAGATTTGCAAAAAGTTTGAAAAGCTCGTCCAACATATCCCGGACCATTATCAGTTTTAATTTGTTTAGGAAGTCCCATAGTAGCAAAGCAGCGTAAGGCATGGGAGATACAATGTTTGCCAGCTTCCCCGCTAAGAGGAGTAGCCATAATAAAATTAGAGTAAGTGTCTATTGTAACATGGACAAAGCGGAGCCGTCCAAAAGAGGGGATGTGGGTAACATCCATTTGCCAAACATGATTAGCCACTAAGCCTCGGGGATTAATCCCATTGGAGGGCACAGGCAGGAAGGTAGCACAGTTGGGACAAGTTTTTACAATTTGACGAGCTGCCTCACGAGTAATATGAAATTGTTGACGTAGGGCACGACTGTTTTGATGGTGGGCAGCATGTGATTGCTTTGCCAAGTCAATTTGAGAAAGAAAAATTTGGGTAGCCTCATCCGTAACAGCATTGCCCTCACTTAATGGTCCAGGAAGCTTAGTATGAGCACGTATAAATAAAAAAAAACACGGACAGGTGCGAGAGCGAAGAAGAAGTTGTATCTGGCGAAAAAGTGTTTGGATAGTGGAATTAGCTGTACCAAGAAAAGGGACAGTTTCAATGACCTGAAGGGCTCGAATAACATAATGACTATCTGAATATAAATTAAAGGCTTTAGTAGGTAAAAGAGTAAGGGCCTCTAAAACTGCTTGAAGTTCAACTTCCTGGGCAGAAGAAAGCCCAGTGTCCCAAGATCTAGTTTCACCATCAATAGTAAGAGCTGCTGTTCCATTAGAGGATCCGTCTGTAAACACCAAGGCAGCCTTAGAAAGAGGAGATAAAGATACAATCTGAGGAAATATAAAAGTGTAAGAAGAGGCAAAGTGAAGTAACTTGTTAGAGGGATAATGATGTGAAATTGTGCCCACAAAATTGGCCCAAGCAATGGCCCAGGAATCACAATGAATATAAAGCCATTCTTGCTGCTGCAAAGTATAGGGGATATAAATAACCCATGGATCTCGTCCAAGATACTTACAAGATTCCACACGGCACATATGGACTAAGGTGGCTACCAATTCATAATAAGGAGTTAACACTTTTGAAGGAGTAGCAGGCAAGGAAAGCCACAAAAGGGGTCCCTTCTGCCAGAGGACCGCTGTTGGAGAATGAGGTGTAGTTAAAATATAAGCTTCCCAAGGGGCTGAGTAATCAATATAATTTATATGTTGGGAAGAAATGGCAGAATTTACTATGCTCAAGGCTTCTGCTGCTTCAGTTGTCATTTCTCTGGGAGATGTAGGGTCAGGGTCCCCCTTTAATAGATCAAACAAAGGTTTTAATTCAGCTGTGGACAATTTAAGATAAGGGCGAAGCCAATTAATATCTCCCAGGAATTTTTGAAAATCATGCAAAGTACGTAAATGAGAAGTCTTAATCTGTAATTTCTGGCTAGTAAAATAATAAGGACCCAAAATATGACCATGATAAGTATATGGAGGATGCTCTTGCACCTTTTCACTAGCTATTATTAACCCAAAAGAGGTGAGATCTTGCTTTAACTGTCCAAAGGCTTGGCGTACTACTTCAGGGTTTAAGTGAGCCAACAAAATATCATCTGTGTAGTGAATAATATAAACAGAAGGAAAATTTTGGCGAGTAGAAGACAGAGCCCGTGCCACAAAGCTTTGACACAAAGTGGGGCTGTTTGCCATGCCTTGGGGTAACACTAGCCAATGGTATCTTTTCATGGGTTCTTTAAAATTTGTAGAGGGGACACTAAAAGCAAAGCGTTTGCAATCTTGAGGAGCAAGAGGTATGGTATAAAAACAATCTTTTAAGTCAATTATAATTTTGTATGTATTTTGAGGAATTGCCATAGGAGAGGGCAAGCCTGGTTGTAATGCCCCCATAAGTTCCATGGTGGCATTCACTCGCCGGAGATCCTGTAGGAGTCTCCATTTGCCAGATTTCTTTTTAACAACAAAAATAGGCGAATTCCATGGGGAAGTAGTAGGAGCAATGTGGCCCAAGTCCAGCTGTTCCTGCACCAGCTGTTGGGCAACAACAATCTTTTCAATTGATAGGGGCCACTGATCCACCCACACCGGACTGTCTGATAACCATGTGATAGGATCGGCATGAGGGACAGGACGAGCAGCAACCCCCATTAAAAATATCCCAGCCCTTGTCTAGGAGGTCGGGGCTGAGGTTGAATGGGTTCTCTAATACCTTGCTGATGACTTCCCAATCCTCCTGAGGGCAGTAGCCCTTGACTTAGGAGTTGACGAGTGACTGCGTCACTAGGGCTAAACAAATAAACTCCCATTTTTTCCATAATATCTCTGCCCCACAAATTTATGGGCAAATGATCTAATACAAAAGGCTGGAAAGTCCCAGAATGCCCCTCACCATCTCTCCAGTTAAGGATGGCACTGCTTTGTTGGGTGTCTGTGGCATGGCCAATCCCCTGCAGGGATGTAAGAGACGCAGTAAGAGGCCAGTTGGAAGGCCAATGTCTCTTGGCTATCACAGACACATCTGCTCCTGTATCTAACAGACCTCGGAAGGGCTTTTCTTGTATATAAATTGTAAGCTCGGGCCTCTCCCGTTTTATGTTTTGAACCCAAAATATGTCTGAGGACCCGAAACTCCTTTCTCCCCTCGGGTTCGGGGTGGCTGATGCACCGACTGAAATTAAAGGAATAAGGATGAGCTGAGCAATCCTTTGCCCTGCAGGGATGGAGATAACACTAACAGGCGCTGAAGCCATGATTTTTATTTCTCCAGTATAGTCCTGATCTATCACTCCTGGAATAATATGCAGGCCTCTCAGCGCAGAGCTACTGCGGCCTAACAGCAAGCCAACGGATCCCCTCGGTAGGGGGCCAATGGCTCCTGTAGGGAGGGCCTGGACTCCCATCTCCGGAGTCAGTACTGAGCTGGTGGAGGAGCAGAGGTCCAGTCCTGCACTCCCTGGCGTTGCTCGGAGGAGGCAGGAAACTGATTGTAACTGCGAGTTGTTGGGGGATGGGCCTGAGGTTGGGGGAAGGAAGGGGCCGCCCCAAAATTTCTCTGCGGGGCCAGGGGCTGGCCCCTCTGCCAGTTTCCCGAAATCGGGCGGCCAGAGTTAACAAAAGTAGATCTACATTTCCTAGCCCAATGCTTCCCTTTATTACAACGGGGACAAGTTCCAGGCTTAGCTCTCCTTTCCTGGTTAGGGCAGTGAGCCATTAAGTGGCCCATTTGTCCGCAGGAAAAACAGCTGCCAGGAGGCCCAGCAGTGCGCAGATGTTCCTTTCCTTTTTCCCCTGTGCGGGGGGTGCGCAAGAACTCAGTTACAGTCTGCCCCTGGAGCGCTGCAGCCAGCGTGAGGCCCTGCATATAGGATGGACCAATGTCTGCACAAAGCCGTATATAGTCAGTTATTTCTCCCTTTCTCTTAATGGGTCTGATGGCTGCTTGGCAGGCTGCATTAGCATTCTCATAAGCCAATTGTTGTACAAGGATCTTGCCGGCACCCTCATCTCGGATCAGACAACTTGTCGCCTCCAATAACCGAGAGACAAAGTCTTGATAAGGCTCATCTGACCCCTGTCTAATTTTGGAGAGGTCTTCAGTTTTACTAGAGTTAGGAAGTCTACTCCAGGCACGTTTAGCGGCAGCACTTATCTGATCGTAAACGTCCGGGGCGTAATCTAACTGGGTCTCGGTGCTAGCATGATCACCTTCCCCAGCCAGCTCCGCAAATGAAGCAGGCACATTATTTGCTCTGTTAGTCTCTGCTGTTGCCTGACACTGATCTACAAATTCAGACTTCCATAGCAAGTAATCTCCTCCACTAAGACAAGCCTTAGCTAACTGTTTCCAATCATTTGGGCATAAAGTTTTAGCAGCCAAGGTATCAAGAATAACTTGAGTAAATGGCGCTGTAGGGCCGTATTGAGCACAAGCATTCTTCAGATCACTTATTTGTTTAAATGGCAAAGGCTGGTGGACTGCTTCGTTATCTTCAGTCCTCCTTACTGGGAATAATTGAAAACCAGAAATGTCCTCCCCTTCATGAGCAGCCTGCGCCAGGGAGAGTTGCAGGGCACTACACTTAGGGGAAGGATTAGGACTTGACCCAAAAAGGAGTTCACTGCTCGGAGGGCCAGGCGCCTTTAACAGCGCTGGCTGAGATGGTACTGGCAGTGAGACAATAGCAGGCGGTGGGGGTGGTGGGAAAGGATCAAAGTCCGCCAAGATTGTGGGTGGGGGCCCACAAGTTTCTAACTTTGCAGGAGTTTGTTGTCCTGGCTGAAGCTGGGACAACAGGGTTATGGTTGATTCCAGCATTTTCTCAACATGAGTTAATCTGTCTACAGTAGGCTCATTGCATAATTTCTCCTCAGAGTCTGAGCCATCTGAGTCTTCCTTAGTATCTAGCCCAGTGGGTTCAGATCTTACTAATTTACTCAGCTCTTCCCGGGCAGCTGCATAAGTTCCGGGGGCTGGGTGATGTTCATCAGGCCCCTGTTCAGTTTCTCTGATGGACTGATCGAATCTAACCCGTTCATGTCTAGGATCCAAATAATCTCGGACCAGATTCCAGAGAATAAAGGCATCCACTGGGATTTTCTCAGGGCCATTTAAATCATAATACTCCTGAATCATTTTCCCTATCTTTCGCCAAGTTTCTAAGTTAATGGTTCCTTCCTCCGGGAACCAGGGGCATGCTTCCTCAACAAAATGAAAGAAACGTTCTAACTGACTTTGGCCAATTTTCACTCCCCGGGTATGTAGCATGCCTTTGAGGGCCTGCACGTATAGCGTGCGGCTATTACCTTGTCCCATAATTTATTACTCCCGACGATACACTCTCCTCCCGCTCTCCTTCTCAACTATTCGGACGTCCTTACCTGAGCGGGGGTCACCTGCCGTGGATCCCAGGTCTTCAAGTCCCTGTTCAGGCGCCAAACCTGCCGGGCCAGCCGGCAGGGGAACAGAAATCCTGACTGAGGGGCGGCAGGGATACGGAAAAGGAAAAATAAGGCAAGAGAAAAAAGACAAGAGACAAAGATGGGGTACGGGAGGTCTAGAGCCGTAAGGTTGAACCTCAAGACTGCAGCCAAGTTTATTCCAACTACCAGCTTATATGCAGTTTTGGAACCAGGGAATAGCATAGGATTGTTAACATTCCAGAACATAAAGAGTCTTTGAAGTTTGCAACATTTGATTACAGTAAACACAGGACAAGGTTGATTAACATAGGAATCTACTCCAGCGGACATAGCAAGGTGGGGGCATAGCAAAGCAATTCCGGACAGTAGCTGTGAACAGATGTCCTTGCCTTTAGCATATCCTGGCGGTAACAGCACAGCCAGAGGTGATAATTTACCTAGCTGCAGGTCTGGCTCCCGTCATCTTGGCGACATCGGCACAGCCAGAGGTCAGGATAAGCTTAGCTGCTAGCTCGGCTCCCGACAGTGAGGGAACAGAGAAAAAAGCTCATTTAGGACCTGCACTTATGAACGGGGTAGGCAGCTGTATATCAGGGAGTAAACCTTCTGAGAATAAAAACAGCTGGAGCTTGTTAAGGTAATTACACAGGGGAAAGGATAATGTACTGGGAACTCCTCAGAAGAATCTGATTTGTGGTGAGGGGAGAGAGATAAAAGCTCATTTAGGAACGACATGAACATGCTGCTTAGGTAGCTGTTTATCAGTAAATATCTCCACTGAGATTAAGAAAAGCAGTAGCTTAATAAATTAAGTACTTCCTGGTATGCTTACTGTACTGGTAACTCCCCAAAAGAATCTGGATTGTGGTGAGGGAACAGAGAAAAAAGCTCATTTAGGACCTGCACTTACGAAGGGGGTAGGCAGCTGTATATCAGGGAGTAAACCTTCTGAGAATAAAAACAGCTGGAGCTTGTTAAGGTAATTACACATGGGAACGGATAGTGTACTGGGAACTCCTCAGAAGAATCTGATTTGTGGTGAGGGGAGAGAGATAAAAGCTCATTTAGGAACGACATGAACATGCTGCGTAGGTAGCTGTTTATCAGTAAATATCTCCCCGGAGATTAAGAAAAGCAGTAGCTTAATAAATTAAGTACTTCTTGGTAAGGTTACTGTACTGGTAACTCCCCAAAAGAATCTGGATTGTGGTGAGGGAACAGAGAAAAAAGCTCATTAAGGACCTGCACTTACGAAGGGGGTAGGCAGCTGTATATCAGGGAGTAAACCTTCTGAGAATAAAAACAGCTGGAGCTTGTTAAGGTAATTACACAGGGGAAAGGATAATGTACTGGGAACTCCTCAGAAGAATCTGATTTGTGGTGAGGGGAGAGAGATAAAAGCTCATTTAGGAACGACATGAACATGCTGCGTAGGTACCTGTTTATCAGTAAATATCTCCACTGAGATTAAGAAAAGCAGAAGCTTAATAAATTAAGTACTTCCTGGTATGGTTACTGTACTGGTAACTCCCCAAAAGAATCTGGATCGTGGTGAGGGAATAGAGAAAAAAGCTCATTTAGGACCTGCACTTACGAAGGGGGTAGGCAGTTGTTTATCAGGGAGTAAACCTTCTGAGAATAAAAACAGCTTTAGCTTGTTAAGGTAATTAGACAGGGGAAAGGATAATGTACTGGGAACTCCTCAGAAGAATGTGATTTGTGGTGAGGGGAGAGAGATAAAAGCTCATTTAGGAACGACATGAACATGCAGCGTAGGTAGCTGTTTATCAGTAAATATGTCCACTGAGATTAAGAAAAGCAGTAGCTTAATAAATAAAGTACTTCCTTGTATGCTTACTGTACTGGTAACTCCCCAAAAGAATCTGGATTGTGGTGAGGGAACAGAGAAAAAAGCTCATTTAGGACCTGCACTTACGAAGGGGTTAGGCAGTTGTATATCAGGGAGTAAACCTTCTGAGAATAAAAACAGCTGGAGCTTGTTAAGGTAATTACACAAGGGAAAGGATAATGTACTGATAACTCCTCAGAAGAATCTGATTTGTGGTGAGGGGAGAGAGATAAAAGCTCATTTCGGAACAACATGAACATGCTGCGTAGGTAGCTGTTTATCAGTACATATCTCCACTGAGATTAATAAAAGCAGTAGCTTAATAAATTAAGTACTTCCTGGTATGGTTACTGTACTGGTAACTCCCCAAAAGAATCTGGATTGTGGTGAGGGGACAGAGAAAAAAGCTCATTTAGGACCTGTACTTACGAAGGGGGTAGGCAGCTGTATATCAGGGAGTAAATCTTCTGAGAATAAAAACAGCTGGAGCTTGTTAAGGTAATTACACAGGGGAAAGGATAATGTACTGGGAACTCCTCAGAAGAATCTGATTTGTGGTGAGGGAGAGAGATAAAAGCTCATTTATGAACGACATGAACATGCTGCGTAGGTAGCTGTATATCAGTAAATATCTCCACTGAGATTAAGAAAAGCAGTAGCTTAATAAATTAAGCACTTCCTGGTATGGTTACTGTACTGGTAACTCCCCAAATGAATCTGGATTGTGGTGAGGGAACAGAGAAAAAAGCTCATTTAGGACCTGCACTTACGAAGGGGGTAGGCAGCTGTATATCAGGGAGTAAACCTTCTGAGAATAAAAACAGCTGGAGCTTGTTCAGGTAATTACACAGGGGAAAGGATAATGTACTGGGAATGCCTCAGAAGAATCTGATTTGTGGTGAGGGGAGAGAGATAAAAGCTCATTTAGGAACGACATGAACATGATGCGTACGTAGCTGTTTATCAGTAAATATCTCCACTGAGATTAAGAAAAGCAGTAGCTTAATAAATTAAGTACTTCCTGGTATGGTTACTGTACTGGTAACTCCCCAAAATAATCTGGATTGTGGTGAGGGAACAGAGAAAAAAGCTCATTGAGGACCTGCACTTACGAAGGGGGTAGGCAGCTGTATATCAGGGAGTAAACCTTCTGAGATAAAAACAGCTGGAGCTTGTTAAGGTAATTACACAGGGGAAAGGATAATGTACTGGGAACTCCTCTGAATAATCTGATTTGTGGTGAGGGGAGAGAGATAAAAGCTCATTTAGGAACGACATGAACATGCTTCGTAGGTAGCTGTTTATCAGTAAATATCTCCACTGAGATTAAGAAAAGAAGTACCTTAATAAATTAAGTACTTCCTGGTATGGTTACTGTACTGGTAACTCCCCAAAAGAATCTGGATTGTGGTGAGGGAACAGAGAAAAAAGCTCATTTAGGACCTGCACTTACGAAGGGGGTAGGCAGCTGTATATCAGGGAGTAAACCTTCTGAGAATAAAAACAGCTGGAGCTTGTTAAGGTAATTACACAGGGGAAAGGATAATGTACTGGGAACTCCTCAGAAGAATCTGATTCGTGGTGAGGGTAGAGAGATAAAAGCTCATTTAATTACGACATGAACATGCTGCATAGGTAGCTGTTTATCAGTAAATATCTCCACTGAGATTAAGAAAAGCAGTAGCTTAATAAATTAAGTACTTCCTGGTATGGTTACTGTACTGGTAACTCCCCAAAAGAATCTGGATTGTGGTGAGGGAACAGAGGAAAAAGCTCATTTAGGACCTGCACTTACGAAGGGGGTAGGCAGCTGTATATCAGGGAGTAAAGCTTCTGAGAATAAAAACAGCTGGAGCTTGTTAAAGTAATTACACAGGGGAAAGGATAATGTACTGGGAACTCCTCAGAAGAATCTGATTTGTGGTGAGGGGAGAGAGATAAAAGCTCATTTAGGAACGACATGAACATGCTGCTTAGGTAGCTGTTTATCAGTAAATATCTCCACTGAGATTAAGAAAAGCAGTAGCTTAATAAATTAAGTACTTCCTGGTATGGTTACTGTATTGGTAACTCCCCAAAAGAATCTGGATTGTGGTGAGGGAACAGAGGAAAAAGCTCATTTACGACCTGCACTTACGAAGGGGGTAGGCAGCTGTATATCAGGGAGTAAACCTTCTGAGAATAAAAACAGCTGGAGCTTGTTAAGGTAATTACACAGGGGAAAGGATAATGTACTGGGAACTCCTCAGAAGAATCTGATTTGTGATGAGGGGAGAGAGATAAAAGCTCATTTAAGAACGACATGAACATGCTGCGTAGGTAGCTGTTTATCAGTAAATATCTCCACTGAGATTAAGAAAAGCAGTAGCTTAATAAATTAAGTACCTCCTGGTATGGTTACTGTACTGGTAACTCCCCAAAAGAATCTGGATTGTGGTGAGGGAACAGAGAAAAAAGCTCATTTAGGACCTGCACTTACGAAGGGGGTAGACAGCTGTATATCAGGGAGTATCGCTTCTGAGAATAAAAACATCTGGAGCTTGTTAAGGGAATTACACAGGGGAAAGGATAATGTACTGGGAACTCATCAGAAGAATCTGATTTCTGGTGAGGGGAGAGAGATAAAAGCTCATTTAGAAACGACAGGAACATGTTGCATACGTAGCTGTTTATCAATAAATATCTCTACTGAGATTAAGAAAAGCAGTATCTTAATAAATTAAGTACTTCCTGGTATGGATACTGTACTGGTAACTCCCCAAAAGAATCTGGATTGTGTTGAGGGAACAGAGAAAAAAGCTCATTTAGGAACGACATGAACATGCTGCGTAGGTAGCTGTTTATCAGTAAATATCTCCACTGAGATTAAGAAAAGCAGTTGCTTAATAAATTAAGTACTTCCTGGTATGGTTACTTTACTGGTAACTCCCCAAAAGAATCTGGATTTTTGTGAGGGAACAGAGAAAAATGCTCATTTAGGAACTGCACTAAAGAAGGGGGTAGGCAGCTGTATATCAGGGAGTAAACCTTCTGAGAATAAAAACAGCTGGAGCTTGTTAAGGTAATTACACAGGGGAAAGGATAATGTACTGGGAACTCCTCACAAGAATCTGATTTGTGGTGAGGGGACAGAGATAAAAGCTCATTTATGAACGACATGATCATGCTGCGTAGGTAGCTGTTTATCAGTAAATATCTCCACTGAGATTAAGAAAAGCAGTAGCTTAATAAATTAAGTACTTCCTGGTATGGATACTGTACTGGTAACTCCCCAAAAGAATCTGGATTTTGGTGAGGGAACAGAGAAAAAAGCTCATTTAGGAACGACATGAACATGCTGCGTAGGTAGCTGTTTATCAGTAAATATCTCCACTGAGATTAAGAAAAGCAGTAGCTTAATAAATTAAGTACTTCCCTGTATGGTTACTGTACTGGTACCTCCCCAAAAGAATCTGGATTTTTGTTTGGGAACAGAGAAAAAAGCTCATTTAGGACATGCACTTACGAAGGGGGTAGGCAGCTGTATATCAGGGAGTAAACCTTCTGAGAATAAAAACAGCTGGAGCATGTTAAGGTAATTACACAGGGGAAAGGATAATGTACTGGGAACTCCTCAGAGGAATCTGATTTGTGGTGAGGGGAGAGAGATAAAAGCTCATTTAGGAACGACATGAACATGCTGCGTAGGTAGCTGTTTATCAGTAAATATCTCCACTGAGATTAAGAAAAGCAGTAGCTTAATAAATTAAGTACTTCCTGGTATTGTTGCTGTACTGGTAACTCTCCAAAAGAATCTGGATTGTGGTGAGGGCACAGAGAAAAACGCTCATTTAGGACCTGCACTTACGAAGGGGGTAGGCAGCTGTATATCAGGGAGTAAACCTTCTGAGAATAAAAACAGCTGGAGCTCGTTCAGGTAATTACACAGGGGAAAGGATAATGTACTGGGAACTCCTCAGAAGAATCTGATTTGTGGTGAGGCGAGAGAGATAAAAGCTCATTTAGGAACGACATGAACATGCTGCATAGGTAGCTGTTTATCAATAAATATCTCCACTGAGATTAAGAAAAGCAGTAGCTTAATAAATTAAGTACTTCCTGGTACGGTTACTGTACTGGTAACTCCCCAAAAGAATCTGGATTTTGGTGAGGGAACAGAGAAAAAAGCTCATTTAGTACCTGCAGTTACGCAGGGGGTAGGCAGCTGTATATCAGGGAGTACCGCTTCTGAGAATAAAAACAGATGGAGCTTGTTAAGGTAATTACACAGGGGAAAGGATAATGTACTGGGAACTCCTCAGAAGAATCTGATTTGTGGTGAGGGGAGAGAGACAAAAGCTCATTTAGGAACGACATGAACATGCTGCATACGTAGCTGTTTATCAGTAAATATCTCCACTGAGATTAAGAAAAGCAGTAGCTTAATAAATTAAGTACTTCCTGGTATGGATACTGTACTGGTAACTCCCCAAAAGAATCTGGATTGTGGTGAGGGAACAGAGAAAAAACCTCATTTAGGACCTGCACTTACGAAGGGGGTAGGCAGCGGTATATCAGGGAGTAAACCTTCTGAGAATAAAAACAGCTGGAGCTTGTTAAGGTAATTACACAGGGGAATGGGTAATGTACTGGGAACTCCTCAGAAGAATCTGATTTGTGGTGAGGGCAGAGAGATAAAAGCTCATTTAGGAAAGACATGAACATGCTGCGTAGGTAGCTGTTTATCAGTAAATATCTCCACTGAGATTAAGGAAAGCAGTAGCTTAATAAATTAAGTACTTCCTGGTATAGTTACTGTACTGGTAACTCCCCAAAAGAATCTGGATTGTGGTGAGGGAACAGAGAAAAAAGCTCATTTAGGACCTGCACTTACGAAGGGGGTAGGCAGCTGTATATCAGGGAGTAAACCTTCTGAGAATAAAAACAGCTGGGGCTTGTTAAGGTAATTACACAGGGGAAAGGATAATGTACTGGGAACTCCTCAGAAGAATCTGATTTGTGGTGAGGGGAGCGAGATAAAAGCTCATTTAGGAACGACATGAAGATGCTGCGTAGGTAGCTGTTTATCAGTAAATATCTCCACTGAGATTAAGAAAAGCAGTAGCTTAATAAATTAAGTACTTCCTGGTATGGTTACTGTACTGGTAACTCCCCAAAAGAATCTGGATTGTGGTGAGGGAACAGAGAAAAAAGCTCATTTAGGACATGCACTTACGAAGGGGGTAGGCAGCTGTATATCAGGGAGTAAACCTTCTGAGAATAAAAACAGCTGGAGCTTGTTAAGGTAATTACACAGGGGAAAGGATAATGTACTGGGATCTCCTCAGAAGAATCTGATTTGTGGTGAGTGGTGAGAGATAAAAGCTCATTTAGGAACGACATGAACATGCTGCATACGTAGCTGTTTATCAGTAAATATCTCCACTGAGATTAAAAAAAGCAGTAGCTTAATAAATTAAGTACTTCCTGGTATGGTTACTGTACTGGTAACTCCCCAAAATAATCTGGATTGTGGTGAGGGAACAGAGAAAAATGCTCATTTAGGACCTGCACTTACGAAGGGGGTAGGCAGCTGTATATCAGGGAGTAAACCTTCTGAGAATAAAAACAGCTGGTGCTTGTTAAGGTAATTACACAGGGGAAAGGAAAATGTACTGGGAACTCCTCAGAAGAATCTGATTTGTGGTGAGGGGAGAGAGATAAAAGCTCATTTAGGAACGACATGAACATGCTGCGTAGGTAGCTGTTTATCAGTAAATATCTCCACTGAGATTAAGAAAAGCAGTAGCTTAATAAATTAAGTACTTCCTGGTATGGTTACTGTACTGGTAACTCCCCAAAAGAATCTGGATTGTGGTGAGGGAACAGAGAAAAAGCTCATTTAGGACCTGCACTTACGAAGGGGGTAGGCAGCTGTATATCAGGGAGTAAACCTTCTGAGAATAAAAACAGCTGGTTCTTGTTAAGGTAATTACACAGGGGAAAGGATAATGTACTGGGAACTCCTCAGAAGAATCTGATTTGAGGTGAGGGGAGAGAGATAAAAGCTCATTTAGGAACGACATGAACACGCTGCGTAGGTAGCTGTTTATCAGTAAATATCTCCACTGAGATTAAGAAAATCAGTAGCTTAATAAATTAAGTACTTCCTTGTATGGTTACTGTACTGGTAACTCCCCAAATGCATGTGGATTGTGGTGAGGGAACAGAGAAAAAATCTCATTTAGGACCTGCACTTACGAAGGGGGTAGGCAGCTGTATATCAGGTAGTAAACCTTCTGAGAATAAAAACAGCTGGAGCTTGTTAAGGTAATTACACAGGGGAAAGGATAATGTACTGGGAACTCCTCAGAAGAATCTGATTTGTGGTGAGGGGAGAGAGATAAAAGCTCATTTAGGAACGACATGAACATGCTGCTTAGGTAGCTGTTTATCAGTAAATATCTCCACTGAGATTAAGAAAAGCAGTAGCTTAATAAATTAAGTACTTCCTGGTATGCTTACTGTACTGGTAACTCCCCAAAAGAGTCTGGATTGTGGTGAGGGAACAGAGAAAAAAGCTCATTTAGGACCTGCACTTACGAAGGGGGTAGGCAGCTGTATATCAGGGAGTAAACCTTCTGAGAATAAAAACAGCTGGAGCTTGTTAAGGTAATTACACATGGGAACGGATAGTGTACTGGGAACTCCTCAGAAGAATCTGATTTGTGGTGAGGGGAGAGAGATAAAAGCTCATTTAGGAACGACATGAACATGCTGCGTAGGTAGCTGTTTATCAGTAAATATCTCCCCGGAGATTAAGAAAAGCAGTAGCTTAATAAATTAAGTACTTCTTGGTAAGGTTACTGTACTGGTAACTCCCCAAAAGAATCTGGATTGTGGTGAGGGAACAGAGAAAAAAGCTCATTAAGGACCTGCACTTACGAAGGGGGTAGGCAGCTGTATATCAGGGAGTAAACCTTCTGAGAATAAAAACAGCTGGAGCTTGTTAAGGTAATTACACAGGGGAAAGGATAATGTACTGGGACCTCCTCAGAAGAATCTGATTTGTGGTGAGGGGAGAGAGATAAAAGCTCATTTAGGAACGACATGAACATGCTGCGTAGGTACCTGTTTATCAGTAAATATCTCCACTGAGATTAAGAAAAGCAGAAGCTTAATAAATTAAGTACTTCCTGGTATGGTTACTGTACTGGTAACTCCCCAAAAGAATCTGGATTGTGGTGAGGGAACAGAGGAAAAAGCTCATTTACGACCTGCACTTACGAAGGGGGTAGGCAGCTGTATATCAGGGAGTAAACCTTCTGAGAATAAAAACAGCTGGAGCTTGTTAAGGTAATTACACAGGGGAAAGGATAATGTACTGGGAACTCCTCAGAAGAATCTGATTTGTGATGAGGGGAGAGAGATAAAAGCTCATTTAAGAACGACATGAACATGCTGCGTAGGTAGCTGTTTATCAGTAAATATCTCCACTGAGATTAAGAAAAGCAGTAGCTTAATAAATTAAGTACCTCCTGGTATGGTTACTGTACTGGTAACTCCCCAAAAGAATCTGGATTGTGGTGAGGGAACAGAGAAAAAAGCTCATTTAGGACCTGCACTTACGAAGGGGGTAGACAGCTGTATATCAGGGAGTATCGCTTCTGAGAATAAAAACATCTGGAGCTTGTTAAGGTAATTACACAGGGGAAAGGATAATGTACTGGGAACTCATCAGAAGAATCTGATTTCTGGTGAGGGGAGAGAGATAAAAGCTCATTTATAAACGACAGGAACATGTTGCATACGTAGCTGTTTATCAATAAATATCTCTACTGAGATTAAGAAAAGCAGTATCTTAATAAATTAAGTACTTCCTGGTATGGATACTGTACTGGTAACTCCCCAAAAGAATCTGGATTGTGGTGAGGGAACAGAGAAAAAAGCTCATTTAGGAACGACATGAACATGCTGCGTAGGTAGCTGTTTATCAGTAAATATCTCCACTGAGATTAAGAAAAGCAGTTGCTTAATAAATTAAGTACTTCCTGGTATGGTTACTGTACTGGTAACTCCCCAAAAGAATCTGGATTTTTGTGAGGGAACAGAGAAAAATGCTCATTTAGGAACTGCACTAAAGAAGGGGGTAGGCAGCTGTATATCAGGGAGTAAACCTTCTGAGAATAAAAACAGCTGGAGCTTGTTAAGGTAATTACACAGGGGAAAGGATAATGTACTGGGAACTCCTCACAAGAATCTGATTTGTGGTGAGGGGACAGAGATAAAAGCTCATTTATGAACGACATGATCATGCTGCGTAGGTAGCTGTTTATCAGTAAATATCTCCACTGAGATTAAGAAAAGCAGTAGCTTAATAAATTAAGTACTTCCTGGTATGGATACTGTACTGGTAACTCCCCAAAAGAATCTGGATTTTGGTGAGGGAACAGAGAAAAAAGCTCATTTAGGAACGACATGAACATGCTGCGTAGGTAGCTGTTTATCAGTAAATATCTCCACTGAGATTAAGAAAAGCAGTAGCTTAATAAATTAAGTACTTCCCTGTATGGTTACTGTACTGGTACCTCCCCAAAAGAATCTGGATTTTTGTTTGGGAACAGAGAAAAAAGCTCATTTAGGACATGCACTTACGAAGGGGGTAGGCAGCTGTATATCAGGGAGTAAACCTTCTGAGAATAAAAACAGCTGGAGCATGTTAAGGTAATTACACAGGGGAAAGGATAATGTACTGGGAACTCCTCAGAGGAATCTGATTTGTGGTGAGGGGAGAGAGATAAAAGCTCATTTAGGAACGACATGAACATGCTGCGTAGGTAGCTGTTTATCAGTAAATATCTCCACTGAGATTAAGAAAAGCAGTAGCTTAATAAATTAAGTACTTCCTGGTATTGTTGCTGTACTGGTAACTCTCCAAAAGAATCTGGATTGTGGTGAGGGCACAGAGAAAAACGCTCATTTAGGACCTGCACTTACGAAGGGGGTAGGCAGCTGTATATCAGGGAGTAAACCTTCTGAGAATAAAAACAGCTGGAGCTCGTTCAGGTAATTACACAGGGGAAAGGATAATGTACTGGGAACTCCTCAGAAGAATCTGATTTGTGGTGAGGCGAGAGAGATAAAAGCTCATTTAGGAACGACATGAACATGCTGCATAGGTAGCTGTTTATCAATAAATATCTCCACTGAGATTAAGAAAAGCAGTAGCTTAATAAATTAAGTACTTCCTGGTACGGTTACTGTACTGGTAACTCCCCAAAAGAATCTGGATTTTGGTGAGGGAACAGAGAAAAAAGCTCATTTAGTACCTGCAGTTACGCAGGGGGTAGGCAGCTGTATATCAGGGAGTACCGCTTCTGAGAATAAAAAGAGATGGAGCTTGTTAAGGTAATTACACAGGGGAAAGGATAATGTACTGGGAACTCCTCAGAAGAATCTGATTTGTGGTGAGGGGAGAGAGACAAAAGCTCATTTAGGAACGACATGAACATGCTGCATACGTAGCTGTTTATCAGTAAATATCTCCACTGAGATTAAGAAAAGCAGTAGCTTAATAAATTAAGTACTTCCTGGTATGGATACTGTACTGGTAACTCCCCAAAAGAATCTGGATTGTGGTGAGGGAACAGAGGAAAAAGCTCATTTAGGACCTGCACTTACGAAGGGGGTAGGCAGCGGTATATCAGGGAGTAAACCTTCTGAGAATAAAAACAGCTGGAGCTTGTTAAGGTAATTACACAGGGGAATGGGTAATGTACTGGGAACTCCTCAGAAGAATCTGATTTGTGGTGAGGGCAGAGAGATAAAAGCTCATTTAGGAAAGACATGAACATGCTGCGTAGGTAGCTGTTTATCAGTAAATATCTCCACTGAGATTAAGGAAAGCAGTAGCTTAATAAATTAAGTACTTCCTGGTATAGTTACTGTACTGGTAACTCCCCAAAAGAATCTGGATTGTGGTGAGGGAACAGAGAAAAAAGCTCATTTAGGACCTGCACTTACGAAGGGGGTAGGCAGCTGTATATCAGGGAGTAAACCTTCTGAGAATAAAAACAGCTGGGGCTTGTTAAGGTAATTACACAGGGGAAAGGATAATGTACTGGGAACTCCTCAGAAGAATCTGATTTGTGGTGAGGGGAGCGAGATAAAAGCTCATTTAGGAACGACATGAAGATGCTGCGTAGGTAGCTGTTTATCAGTAAATATCTCCACTGAGATTAAGAAAAGCAGTAGCTTAATAAATTAAGTACTTCCTGGTATGGTTACTGTACTGGTAACTCCCCAAAAGAATCTGGATTGTGGTGAGGGAACAGAGAAAAAAGCTCATTTAGGACATGCACTTACGAAGGGGGTAGGCAGCTGTATATCAGGGAGTAAACCTTCTGAGAATAAAAACAGCTGGAGCTTGTTAAGGTAATTACACAGGGGAAAGGATAATGTACTGGGATCTCCTCAGAAGAATCTGATTTGTGGTGAGTGGTGAGAGATAAAAGCTCATTTAGGAACGACATGAACATGCTGCATACGTAGCTGTTTATCAGTAAATATCTCCACTGAGATTAAAAAAAGCAGTAGCTTAATAAATTAAGTACTTCCTGGTATGGTTACTGTACTGGTAACTCCCCAAAATAATCTGGATTGTGGTGAGGGAACAGAGAAAAATGCTCATTTAGGACCTGCACTTACGAAGGGGGTAGGCAGCTGTATATCAGGGAGTAAACCTTCTGAGAATAAAAACAGCTGGTGCTTGTTAAGGTAATTACACAGGGGAAAGGAAAATGTAATGGGAACTCCTCAGAAGAATCTGATTTGTGGTGAGGGGAGAGAGATAAAAGCTCATTTAGGAACGACATGAACATGCTGCGTAGGTAGCTGTTTATCAGTAAATATCTCCACTGAGATTAAGAAAAGCAGTAGCTTAATAAATTAAGTACTTCCTGGTATGGTTACTGTACTGGTAACTCCCCAAAAGAATCTGGATTGTGGTGAGGGAACAGAGAAAAAGCTCATTTAGGACCTGCACTTACGAAGGGGGTAGGCAGCTGTATATCAGGGAGTAAACCTTCTGAGAATAAAAACAGCTGGATCTTGTTAAGGTAATTACACAGGGGAAAGGATAATGTACTGGGAACTCCTCAGAAGAATCTGATTTGAGGTGAGGGGAGAGAGATAAAAGCTCATTTAGGAACGACATGAACACGCTGCGTAGGTAGCTGTTTATCAGTAAATATCTCCACTGAGATTAAGAAAATCAGTAGCTTAATAAATTAAGTACTTCCTTGTATGGTTACTGTACTGGTAACTCCCCAAATGCATGTGGATTGTGGTGAGGGAACAGAGAAAAAATCTCATTTAGGACCTGCACTTACGAAGGGGGTAGGCAGCTGTATATCAGGGAGTAAACCTTCTGAGAATAAAAACAGCTGGAGCTTGTTAAGGTAATTACACAGGGGAAAGGATAATGTACTGGGAACTCCTCAGAAGAATCTGATTTGTGGTGAGGGGAGAGAGATAAAAGCTCATTTAGGAACGACATGAACATGCTGCTTAGGTAGCTGTTTATCAGTAAATATCTCCACTGAGATTAAGAAAAGCAGTAGCTTAATAAATTAAGTACTTCCTGGTATGCTTACTGTACTGGTAACTCCCCAAAAGAATCTGGATTGTGGTGAGGGAACAGAGAAAAAAGCTCATTTAGGACCTGCACTTACGAAGGCGGTAGGCAGCTGTATATCAGGGAGTAAACCTTCTGAGAATAAAAACAGCTGGAGCTTGTTAAGGTAATTACACATGGGAACGGATAGTGTACTGGGAACTCCTCAGAAGAATCTGATTTGTGGTGAGGGGAGAGAGATAAAAGCTCATTTAGGAACGACATGAACATGCTGCGTAGGTAGCTGTTTATCAGTAAATATCTCCCCGGAGATTAAGAAAAGCAGTAGCTTAATAAATTAAGTACTTCTTGGTAAGGTTACTGTACTGGTAACTCCCCAAAAGAATCTGGATTGTGGTGAGGGAACAGAGAAAAAAGCTCATTAAGGACCTGCACTTACGAAGGGGGTAGGCAGCTGTATATCAGGGAGTAAACCTTCTGAGAATAAAAACAGCTGGAGCTTGTTAAGGTAATTACACAGGGGAAAGGATAATGTACTGGGAACTCCTCAGAAGAATCTGATTTGTGGTGAGGGGAGAGAGATAAAAGCTCATTTAGGAACGACATGAACATGCTGCGTAGGTACCTGTTTATCAGTAAATATCTCCACTGAGATTAAGAAAAGCAGAAGCTTAATAAATTAAGTACTTCCTGGTATGGTTACTGTACTGGTAACTCCCCAAAAGAATCTGGATCGTGGTGAGGGAATAGAGAAAAAAGCTCATTTAGGACCTGCACTTACGAAGGGGGTAGGCAGTTGTTTATCAGGGAGTAAACCTTCTGAGAATAAAAACAGCTTTAGCTTGTTAAGGTAATTAGACAGGGGAAAGGATAATGTACTGGGAACTCCTCAGAAGAATGTGATTTGTGGTGAGGGGAGAGAGATAAAAGCTCATTTAGGAACGACATGAACATGCTGCGTAGGTAGCTGTTTATCAGTAAATATGTCCACTGAGATTAAGAAAAGCAGTAGCTTAATAAATAAAGTACTTCCTTGTATGCTTACTGTACTGGTAACTCCCCAAAAGAATCTGGATTGTGGTGAGGGAACAGAGAAAAAAGCTCATTTAGGACCTGCACTTACGAAGGGGGTAGGCAGCTGTATATCAGGGAGTAAACCTTCTGAGAATAAAAACAGCTGGAGCTTGTTCAGGTAATTACACAGGGGAAAGGATAATGTACTGGGAATTCCTCAGAAGAATCTGATTTGTGGTGAGGGGAGAGAGATAAAAGCTCATTTAGGAACGACATGAACATGATGCGTACGTAGCTGTTTATCAGTAAATATCTCCACTGAGATTAAGAAAAGCAGTAGCTTAATAAATTAAGTACTTCCTGGTATGGTTACTGTACTGGTAACTCCCCAAAATAATCTGGATTGTGGTGAGGGAACAGAGAAAAAAGCTCATTGAGGACCTGCACTTACGAAGGGGGTAGGCAGCTGTATATCAGGGAGTAAACCTTCTGAGATAAAAACAGCTGGAGCTTGTTAAGGTAATTACACAGGGGAAAGGATAATGTACTGGGAACTCCTCTGAATAATCTGATTTGTGGTGAGGGGAGAGAGATAAAAGCTCATTTAGGAACGACATGAACATGCTTCGTAGGTAGCTGTTTATCAGTAAATATCTCCACTGAGATTAAGAAAAGAAGTACCTTAATAAATTAAGTACTTCCTGGTATGGTTACTGTACTGGTAACTCCCCAAAAGAATCTGGATTGTGGTGAGGGAACAGAGAAAAAAGCTCATTTAGGACCTGCACTTACGAAGGGGGTAGGCAGCTGTATATCAGGGAGTAAACCTTCTGAGAATAAAAACAGCTGGAGCTTGTTAAGGTAATTACACAGGGGAAAGGATAATGTACTGGGAACTCCTCAGAAGAATCTGATTCGTGGTGGGGGTAGAGAGATAAAAGCTCATTTAATTACGACATGAACATGCTGCATAGGTAGCTGTTTATCAGTAAATATCTCCACTGAGATTAAGAAAAGCAGTAGCTTAATAAATTAAGTACTTCCTGGTATGGTTACTGTACTGGTAACTCCCCAAAAGAATCTGGATTGTGGTGAGGGAACAGAGGAAAAAGCTCATTTAGGACCTGCACTTACGAAGGGGGTAGGCAGCTGTATATCAGGGAGTAAAGCTTCTGAGAATAAAAACAGCTGGAGCTTGTTAAAGTAATTACACAGGGGAAAGGATAATGTACTGGGAACTCCTCAGAAGAATCTGATTTGTGGTGAGGGGAGAGAGATAAAAGCTCATTTAGGAACGACATGAACATGCTGCTTAGGTAGCTGTTTATCAGTAAATATCTCCACTGAGATTAAGAAAAGCAGTAGCTTAATAAATTAAGTACTTCCTGGTATGGTTACTGTATTGGTAACTCCCCAAAAGAATCTGGATTGTGGTGAGGGAACAGAGGAAAAAGCTCATTTACGACCTGCACTTACGAAGGGGGTAGGCAGCTGTATATCAGGGAGTAAACCTTCTGAGAATAAAAACAGCTGGAGCTTGTTAAGGTAATTACACAGGGGAAAGGATAATGTACTGGGAACTCCTCAGAAGAATCTGATTTGTGATGAGGGGAGAGAGATAAAAGCTCATTTAAGAACGACATGAACATGCTGCGTAGGTAGCTGTTTATCAGTAAATATCTCCACTGAGATTAAGAAAAGCAGTAGCTTAATAAATTAAGTACTTCCTGGTATGGTTACTGTACTGGTAACTCCCCAAAAGAATCTGGATTGTGGTGAGGGAACAGAGAAAAAAGCTCATTTAGGACCTGCACTTACGAAGGGGGTAGACAGCTGTATATCAGGGAGTATCGCTTCTGAGAATAAAAACATCTGGAGCTTGTTAAGGTAATTACACAGGGGAAAGGATAATGTACTGGGAACTCATCAGAAGAATCTGATTTCTGGTGAGGGGAGAGAGATAAAAGCTCATTTAGAAACGACAGGAACATGTTGCATACGTAGCTGTTTATCAATAAATATCTCTACTGAGATTAAGAAAAGCAGTATCTTAATAAATTAAGTACTTCCTGGTATGGATACTGTACTGGTAACTCCCCAAAAGAATCTGGATTGTGGTGAGGGAACAGAGAAAAAAGCTCATTTAGGAACGACATGAACATGCTGCGTAGGTAGCTGTTTATCAGTAAATATCTCCACTGAGATTAAGAAAAGCAGTTGCTTAATAAATTAAGTACTTCCTGGTATGGTTACTGTACTGGTAACTCCCCAAAAGAATCTGGATTTTTGTGAGGGAACAGAGAAAAATGCTCATTTAGGAACTGCACTAAAGAAGGGGGTAGGCAGCTGTATATCAGGGAGTAAACCTTCTGAGAATAAAAACAGCTGGAGCTTGTTAAGGTAATTACACAGGGGAAAGGATAATGTACTGGGAACTCCTCACAAGAATCTGATTTGTGGTGAGGGGACAGAGATAAAAGCTCATTTATGAACGACATGATCATGCTGCGTAGGTAGCTGTTTATCAGTAAATATCTCCACTGAGATTAAGAAAAGCAGTAGCTTAATAAATTAAGTACTTCCTGGTGTGGATACTGTACTGGTAACTCCCCAAAAGAATCTGGATTTTGGTGAGGGAACAGAGAAAAAAGCTCATTTAGGAACGACATGAACATGCTGCGTAGGTAGCTGTTTATCAGTAAATATCTCCACTGAGATTAAGAAAAGCAGTAGCTTAATAAATTAAGTACTTCCCTGTATGGTTACTGTACTGGTACCTCCCCAAAAGAATCTGGATTTTTGTTTGGGAACAGAGAAAAAAGCTCATTTAGGACATGCACTTACGAAGGGGGTAGGCAGCTGTATATCAGGGAGTAAACCTTCTGAGAATAAAAACAGCTGGAGCATGTTAAGGTAATTACACAGGGGAAAGGATAATGTACTGGGAACTCCTCAGAGGAATCTGATTTGTGGTGAGGGGAGAGAGATAAAAGCTCATTTAGGAACGACATGAACATGCTGCGTAGGTAGCTGTTTAACAGTAAATATCTCCACTGAGATTAAGAAAAGCAGTAGCTTAATAAATTAAGTACTTCCTGGTATTGTTGCTGTACTGGTAACTCTCCAAAAGAATCTGGATTGTGGTGAGGGCACAGAGAAAAACGCTCATTTAGGACCTGCACTTACGAAGGGGGTAGGCAGCTGTATATCAGGGAGTAAACCTTCTGAGAATAAAAACAGCTGGAGCTCGTTCAGGTAATTACACAGGGGAAAGGATAATGTACTGGGAACTCCTCAGAAGAATCTGATTTGTGGTGAGGCGAGAGAGATAAAAGCTCATTTAGGAACGACATGAACATGCTGCATAGGTAGCTGTTTATCAATAAATATCTCCACTGAGATTAAGAAAAGCAGTAGCTTAATAAATTAAGTACTTCCTGGTACGGTTACTGTACTGGTAACTCCCCAAAAGAATCTGGATTTTGGTGAGGGAACAGAGAAAAAAGCTCATTTAGTACCTGCAGTTACGCAGGGGGTAGGCAGCTGTATATCAGGGAGTACCGCTTCTGAGAATAAAAACAGATGGAGCTTGTTAAGGTAATTACACAGGGGAAAGGATAATGTACTGGGAACTCCTCAGAAGAATCTGATTTGTGGTGAGGGGAGAGAGACAAAAGCTCATTTAGGAACGACATGAACATGCTGCATACGTAGCTGTTTATCAGTAAATATCTCCACTGAGATTAAGAAAAGCAGTAGCTTAATAAATTAAGTACTTCCTGGTATGGATACTGTACTGGTAACTCCCCAAAAGAATCTGGATTGTGGTGAGGGAACAGAGAAAAAAGCTCATTTAGGACCTGCACTTACGAAGGGGGTAGGCAGCGGTATATCAGGGAGTAAACCTTCTGAGAATAAAAACAGCTGGAGCTCGTTCAGGTAATTACACAGGGGAAAGGATAATGTACTGGGAACTCCTCAGAAGAATCTGATTTGTGGTGAGGCGAGAGAGATAAAAGCTCATTTAGGAACGACATGAACATGCTGCATAGGTAGCTGTTTATCAATAAATATCTCCACTGAGATTAAGAAAAGCAGTAGCTTAATAAATTAAGTACTTCCTGGTACGGTTACTGTACTGGTAACTCCCCAAAAGAATCTGGATTTTGGTGAGGGAACAGAGAAAAAAGCTCATTTAGTACCTGCAGTTACGCAGGGGGTAGGCAGCTGTATATCAGGGAGTACCGCTTCTGAGAATAAAAACAGATGGAGCTTGTTAAGGTAATTACACAGGGGAAAGGATAATGTACTGGGAACTCCTCAGAAGAATCTGATTTGTGGTGAGGGGAGAGAGACAAAAGCTCATTTAGGAACGACATGAACATGCTGCATACGTAGCTGTTTATCAGTAAATATCTCCACTGAGATTAAGAAAAGCAGTAGCTTAATAAATTAAGTACTTCCTGGTATGGATACTGTACTGGTAACTCCCCAAAAGAATCTGGATTGTGGTGAGGGAACAGAGAAAAAAGCTCATTTAGGACCTGCACTTACGAAGGGGGTAGGCAGCGGTATATCAGGGAGTAAACCTTCTGAGAATAAAAACAGCTGGAGCTTGTTAAGGTAATTACACAGGGGAATGGGTAATGTACTGGGAACTCCTCAGAAGAATCTGATTTGTGGTGAGGGCAGAGAGATAAAAGCTCATTTAGGAAAGACATGAACATGCTGCGTAGGTAGCTGTTTATCAGTAAATATCTCCACTGAGATTAAGAAAAGCAGTAGCTTAATAAATTAAGTACTTCCTGGTATGGTTACTGTACTGGTAACTCCCCAAAAGAATCTGGATTGTGGTGAGGGAACAGAGAAAAAAGCTCATTTAGGACATGCACTTACGAAGGGGGTAGGCAGCTGTATATCAGGGAGTAAACCTTCTGAGAATAAAAACAGCTGGAGCTTGTTAAGGTAATTACACAGGGGAAAGGATAATGTACTGGGATCTCCTCAGAAGAATCTGATTTGTGGTGAGTGGTGAGAGATAAAAGCTCATTTAGGAACGACATGAACATGCTGCATACGTAGCTGTTTATCAGTAAATATCTCCACTGAGATTAAAAAAAGCAGTAGCTTAATAAATTAAGTACTTCCTGGTATAGTTACTGTACTGGTAACTCCCCAAAATAATCTGGATTGTGGTGAGGGAACAGAGAAAAATGCTCATTTAGGACCTGCACTTACGAAGGTGGTAGGCAGCTGTATATCATGGAGTAAACCTTCTGAGAATAAAAACAGCTGGTGCTTGTTAAGGTAATTACACAGGGGAAAGGAAAATGTACTGGGAACTCCTCAGAAGAATCTGATTTGTGGTGAGGGGAGAGAGATAAAAGCTCATTTAGGAACGACATGAACATGCTGCGTAGGTAGCTGTTTATCAGTAAATATCTCCACTGAGATTAAGAAAAGCAGTAGCTTAATAAATTAAGTACTTCCTGGTATGGTTACTGTACTGGTAACTCCCCAAAAGAATCTGGATTGTGGTGAGGGAACAGAGAAAAAGCTCATTTAGGACCTGCACTTACGAAGGGGGTAGGCAGCTGTATATCAGGGAGTAAACCTTCTGAGAATAAAAACAGCTGGATCTTGTTAAGGTAATTACACAGGGGAAAGGATAATGTACTGGGAACTCCTCAGAAGAATCTGATTTGAGGTGAGGGGAGAGAGATAAAAGCTCATTTAGGAACGACATGAACACGCTGCGTAGGTAGCTGTTTATCAGTAAATATCTCCACTGAGATTAAGAAAATCAGTAGCTTAATAAATTAAGTACTTCCTTGTATGGTTACTGTACTGGTAACTCCCCAAATGCATGTGGATTGTGGTGAGGGAACAGAGAAAAAATCTCATTTAGGACCTGCACTTACGAAGGGGGTAGGCAGCTGTATATCAGGGAGTAAACCTTCTGAGAATAAAAACAGCTGGAGCTTGTTAAGGTAATTACACAGGGGAAAGGATAATGTACTGGGAACTCCTCAGAAGAATCTGATTTGTGGTGAGGGGAGAGAGATAAAAGCTCATTTAGGAACGACATGAACATGCTGCGTAGGTAGCTGTTTATCAGTAAATATCTCCACTGAGATTAAGAAAAGCAGTAGCTTAATAAATTAAGTACTTCCTGGTATGGTTACTGTACTGGTAACTCCCGAAAAGAATCTGGATTGTGGTGAGGGAACAGAGAAAAAAGCTCATTTAGGACCTGCACTTACGAAGGGGGTAGGCAGCGGTATATCAGGGAGTAAACCTTCTGAGAATAAAAACAGCTGGAGCTTGTTAAGGTAATTACACAGGGGAAAGGATAATGTACTGGGAACTCCTCAGAAGAATCTGATTTGGGATAGAGGGGAGAGAGATAAAAGCTCATTTAGGAACGACATGAACATGCTGCGTAGGTAGCTGTTTATCAGTAAATATCTCCACTGAGATAAACCAAAGCAGTAGCTAAATAAATTAAGTACTTCCTGGTATGGTTACTGTACTGGTAACTCCCCAAAAGAATCTGAATTGTGGTGAGGGAACAGAGAAAAAAGCTCATTTAGAACCTGCACTTACGAAGGGGGCAGGCAGCTGTATATCAGGGAGTAAACCTTCTGAAAATAAAAACAGCTGGAGCTTGTTAAGGTAATTACACAGGGGAAAGGATAATGTACTGGGAACTCCTCAGAAGAATCTGATTTGTGGTGAGGGGAGAGAGATAAAAGCTTATTTAGGAACGACATGAACATGCTGCGTATGTAGCTGTTTATCAGTAAATATCTCCACTGAGATAAAGCAAAGCAGTAGCTAAATAAATTAAGTACTTCCTGGTATGGTTACTGTACTGGTAACTCCCCAAAAGAATCTGGATTGTGGTGAGGGAACAGAGAAAAAAGCTCATTTAGGACCTGCACTTACGAAGGGGGTAGGCAGCTGTATATCAGGGAGTAAACCTTCTGAGAATAAAAACAGCTGGAGCTTGTTAAGGTAATTACACAGGGGAAAGGATAATGTACTGGGAACTCCTCAGAAGAATCTGATTTGTGGTGAGGGGAGAGAGATAAAAGCTCATTTAGGAACGACATGAACATGCTGTGTAGGTAGCTGTTTATCAGTAAATATCTCCACTGAGATTAAGAAAAGCAGTAGCTTAATAAATTAAGTACTTCCTGGTATGGTTTCTGTACTGGTAACTCCCCAAAAGAATCTGGATTGTACTGAGGGAACAGAGAAAAAAGCTCATTTAGGACCTGCACTTACGACGGGGTTAGGCAGCTGTATATCAGGGAGTAAACCTTCTGAGAATGGAAACAGCTGGAGTTTGTTAAGGTAATTACACAGGGGAAAGGATAATGTACTGGGAACTCCTCAGAAGAATCTGATTTGTGGTGAGGGGAGAGAGATAAAAGCTCATTTAGGAAAGACATGAACATGCTGCGTAGGTAGCTGTTTATCAGTAAATATCTCCACTGAGATTAAGAAAAGCAGTAGCTTAATAAATTAAGTACTTCCTGGTATGGTTACTGTACTGGTAACTCCCCAAAAGAATCTGGATTGTGGTGAGGGAACAGAGAAAAAAGCTCATTTAGGACCTGCACTTTCGAAGGGGGTAGGCAGCTGTATATCAGGGAGTAAACCTTCTGAGAATAAAAACAGCTGGAGCTTGTTAAGGTAATTACACAGGGGAAAGGATAATGTACTGGGAACTCCTCAGAAGAATCTGATTTGTGTTGAGGGGAGAGAGATAAAAGCTCATTTAGGAACGACATGAACATGCTGCGTAGGTAGCTGTTTATCAGTAAATATCTCCACTGAGATTAAGAAAAGCAGTAGCTTAATAAATTAAGTACTTCCTGGTATGGTTCCTGTACTGGTAACTCCCCAAAAGAATCTGGATTGTGGTGAGGGAACAGAGAAAAAAGTTCATTTAAGACCTGCACTTACGAAGGGGGTAGGCAGCAATATATCAGGGAGTAAACCTTCTGAGAATAAAAACAACTGGAGCTTGTTAAGGTAAATACACAGGGAAAAGGATAATGTACTGGGAACTCCTCAGAAGAATCTGATTTGTGGTGAGGGGAGAGAGATAAAATTTCATTTAGGAACGACATGAACATTCTGCGTAGGTAGCTGTTTATCAGTAAATATCTCCACTGAGATTAAGAAAAGCAGTAGCTTAATAAATTAAGTACTTCCTGGTATGGTTACTGTACTGGTAGCTCCCCAAAAGAATCTGGATTGTGGTGAGGGAACAGAGAAAAAAGCTCATTTAGGACCTGCACTTTCGAAGGGGGTAGGCAGCTGTATATCAGGGAGTAAACCTTCTGAGAATAAAAACAGCTGGAGCTTGTTAAGGTAATTACACAGGGGAAAGGATAATGTACTGGGAACTCCTCAGAAGAATCTGATTTGTGGTGAGGGGAGAGAGATAAACGCTCATTTAGGAACGACAGGAACATGCTGCGTAGGTAGCTGTTTATCAGTAAATATCTCCACTGAGATTAAGAAAAGCAGTAGCTTAATAAATTAAGTACTTCCTGGTATGGATACTGTACTGGTAACTCCTCAAAAGAATCTGGATTGTGGTGAGGGAACAGAGAAAAAAGCTCATTTAGGAACGACATAAACATGCTGCGTAGGTAGCTGTTTATCAGTAAATATCTCCACTGAGATTAAGAAAAGCAGTAGCTTAATAAATTAAGTAGTTCCTGGTATGGTTACTGTACTGGTAACTCCCCAAAAGAATCTGGATTTTTGTGAGGGAACAGAGAAAAAAGCTCATTTCGGAACTGCACTTACGAAGGGGGTAGGCAGTTGTATATCAGGGAGTAAAGCTTCTGAGAATAAAAACAGCTGGAGCTTGTTAAAGTAATTACACAGGGGAAAGGATAATGTACTGGGAACTCCTCAGAAGAATCTGATTTGTGGTGAGGGGAGAGAGATAATAGCTCATTTATGAACGACATGAACATGCTGCGTAGGTAGCTGTTTATCAATAAATATCTCCACTGAGATTAAGAAAAGCAGTAGCTTAATAAATTAAGTACTTCCTGGTATGGTTACTGTACTGGTAACTCCCCAAAAGAATCTGGATTGTGGTGAGGGAACAGAGAAAAAAGCTCATGTATGACCTGGACTTATGAAGGTGATAGGCAGCTGTATATCAGGGAGTAAACCTTCTGAGAATAAAAACAGCTGGAGCTTGTTAAGGTAATTAAACAGGGGAAAGGATAATGTTCTGGGAACTCCTCAGAAGAATCTGATTTGTGGTGAGGGGAGAGAGATAAAATCTCATTTAGGAACGACATGAACATGCTGCGTAGGTAGCTGTTTATCAGTAAATATCTCCACTGAGATTATGAAAAGCAGTAGCTTAATAAATTACGTACTTCCTGGTATGGATACTGTACTGGTAATTCCCAAAAGAATCTGGATTTTGGTGAGGGAACAGAGAAAAAAGCTCATTTAGGAACGACATGAACATGCTGCGTAGGTAGCTGTTTATCAGTAAATATCTCCACTGAGATTAAGAAAAGCAGTAGCTTAATAAATTAAGTACTTCCCTGTATGGTTACTGTACTGGTAACTCACCAAAAGAATCTGGATTTTTGTTTGGGAAAAGAGAAAAAAGCTCATTTAGGACATGCACTTACGAAGGGGGTAGGCAGCTGTATATCAGGGAGTAAACCTTCTGAGAATAAAAACAGCTGGAGCATGTTAAGGTAATTACACAGGGGAAAGGATAATGTACTGGGAACTCCTCAGAGGAATCTGATTTATGGTGAGGGGAGAGAGATAAAAGCTCATTTAGGAACGACAAGAACATGCTGCGTAGGTAGCTGTTTATCAGTAAATATCTACACTGAGATTAAGAAAAGCAGTAGCTTAATAAATTAAGTACTTCCTGTTATGGTTGCTGTACTGGTAACTCCCCAAAAGAATCTGGATTGTGGTGAGGGAACAGAGAAAAACGCTCATTTAGGACCTGCACTTACGAAGGGGGTAGGAAGCTGTATATCAGGGAGTAAACCTTCTGAGAATAAAAACAGCTGGAGCTCGTTAAGGTAATTACACAGGGGAAAGGATAATGTACTGGGAACTCCTCAGAAGAATCTGATTTGTGGTGAGGGGAGAGAGATAAAAGCTCATTTAGGAACGACATGAACATGCTGCATAGGTAGCTGTTTATCAATAAATATCTCCACTGAGATTAAGAAAAGCAGTAGCTTAATAAATTAAGTACTTCCTGGTACGGTTACTGTACTGGTAACTCCCCAAAAGAATCTGGATTGTGGTGAGGGAACAGAGAAAAAAGCTCATTTAGGACCTTCACTTACGATGGGGGTAGGCAGCTGTATATCAGGGAGTATCGCTTCTGAGAATAAAAACAGCTGGAGCTTGTTAAGGTAATTACACAGGGGATAGGATAATGTACTGGGAACTCCTCAGAAGAATCTGATTTCTGGTGAAGGGAGAGAGATAAAAGCTCAATTAGGAACGACATGAACATGCTGCGTAGGTAGCTGTTTATCAGTAAATATCTCCACTGAGATTAAGAAAAGCAGTAGCTTAATAAATTAAGTACTTCCTGGTATGGTTGCTGTACTGGTAACTCCCCAAAAGAATCTGGATTGTGGTGAAGGAACAGAGAAAAAAGCTCATTTTGGACCTTCACTTACGAAGGGTGTAGGCAGCTGTATATCAGGGAGTAAACCTTCTGAGAATAAAAACAGCTGGAGCTTGTAAAGGTAATTACACAGGGGAAAGGATAATGTTGGGAACTCCTCAGAAGAATCTGATTTGTGGTGAGGGGAGAGAGATAAAAGCTCATTTAGGAACGACATGAGCATGCTGCGTAGGTAGCTGTTTATCAGTAAATATCTCCACTGAGATTAAGAAAAGCAGTAGCTTAATAAATTAAGTACTTCCTGGTATGGTTACTCTACTGGTAACTCCCCAAAAGAATCTGGATTGTGGTGAGGGAACAGAGAAAAAAGCTCATTTAGGCCCTTCACTTACGAAGGGGGTAGGCAGTTGTATATCAGGGAGTAAACCTTCTGAGAATAAAAACAGCTGGAGCTAGTTAAGGTAATTAGACAGGGGAAAGGATAATGTACTGGGAACTCCTCAGAAGAATCTTATTTGTGGTGAGGGGAGAGAGATAAAAGCTCATTTAAGAACGACATGAACATGCTGCGTAGGTAGCTGTTTATCAGTAAATATCTCCACTGAGATTAAGAAAAGCAGTAGCTTAATAAATTACGTACTTCCTGGTATGGTTACTGTACTGGTAACTCCCCAAAAGAATCTGGATTGTGGTGAGGGAACAGAGAAAAAAGCTCATTTAGGACCTGGACTTACGAAGGGGGTAGGCAGTTGTATATCAGGGAGTAAACCTTCTGAGAATAAAAACAGCTGGAGCTTGTTAAGGTAATTACACAGGGAAAGGATAATGTACTGGGATCTCCTCAGAAGAATCTGATTTGTGGTGAGGGGAGAGAAATACAAGCTCATTTAGGAACGACATGAACATGCTGCGTAGGTAGCTGTTTATCAGTAAATATCTCAACTGAGATTAAGAAAAGCAGTAGCTTAATAAATTAAGTACTTCCTGGTATGGTTACTGTACTGGTAACTGCCCAAAAGAATCTGGATTGTGGTGAGGGAACAGATAAAAAAGCTCATTTAGGACCTGTACTTACGAAGGGGGTAGGCAGTTGTATATCAGGGAGTAAACCTTCTGAGAATAAAAACAGCTGTAGCTTGTTAAGGTAATTACACAGGGGAAAGGATAATGTACTGGGATCTCCTCAGAAGAATCTGATTTGTGGTGAGGGGAGAGAGATAAAAGCTCATTTAGGAACGACATGAACATGCTGCGTAGGTAGCTGTTTATCAGTAAATATCTCCACTGAGATTAAGAAAAGCAGTAGCTTAATAAATTAAGTACTTCCTGGTATGGTTACTGTACTGGTAACTCCCCAAAAGAATCTGGATTGTGGTGAGGGAACAGAGAACAAAGCTCATTTAGGACCTGCACTTACGAAGGGGGTAGGCAGCTGTATATCAGGGAGTAATCCTTCTGAGAATAAAAACAGCTGGAGCTTGTTAAGGTAATTACACAGGGGAAAGGATAATGTACTGGGAACTCCTCAGAAGAATCTGATTTGTGGTGAGGGGAGAGAGATAAAAGCTCATTTAGGAACGACATGAACATGCTGCGTAGGTAGCTGTTAATCAGTAAATATCTTCACTGAGATTAAGAAAAGCAGTAGCTTAATAAATTAAGTCCTTCCTGGTATGGTTACTGTACTGGTAACTCCCCAAAAGAATCTGGATTGTGGTGAGGGAACAGAGAAAAAAGCTCATTTATGACCTGCACTTACGAAGGGGGTAGGCAGCTGTATAACAGGGATTAAACCTTCTGAGAATAAAAACAGCTGGAGCTTGTTAAGGTAATTACACAGAGGAAAGGAGAATGTACTGGGAACTCCTCAGAAGAATCTGATTTGTGGTGAGGGGAGAGAGATAAAAGCTCATTTAGGAACGACATGAACATGCTGCGTAGGTAGCTGTTTATCAGTAAATATCTACACTGAGATTAAGAAAAGCAGTAGCTTAATAAATGAAGTACTTCCTGGTATGGTTACTGTACTGGTAACTCCCCAAAAGAATCTGGATTGTGGTGAGGGAACAGAGAAAAAAGCTCATTTAGGACCTGCACTTACGAAGGAGGTAGGCACCTGTATATCAGGGAGTAATCCTTCTGAGAATAAAAACAGCTGGAGCTTGTAAAGGTAATTACACAGGGGAAAGGATAATGTACTGGGAACTCCTCAGAAGAATCTGATTTGTGGTGAGGGGAGAGAGATAAAAGCTCATTTAGGAACGACATGAACATGCTGCGTAGGTAGCTGTTTATCAGTAAATATCTCCACTGAGATTAAGAAAAGCAGTAGCTTAATAAATTAAGTACTTCCTGGTATGGTTACTGTACTGGTAACTCCCCAAAAGGATCTGGATTGTGGTGAGGGAACAGAGAAAAAAGCTCATTTAGGACCTGCACTTACGAAGGGGGTAGGCAGCTGTATATCAGGGAGTAAACCTTCTGAGAATAAAAACAGCTGGAGCTTGTTAAGGTAATTACACAGAGGAAAGGATAATGTACTGGGAACTCCTCAGAAGAATCTGATTTGTGGTGAGGGGAGAGAGATAAAAGCTCATTTAGGAACGACATGAACATGGTGCGAATATAGCTGTTTATCAGTAAATATCTCCACTGAGATTAAGAAAAGCAGTAGCTTAATGAATTAAGTACTTCCTGGTATGGTTACTGTACTGGTAACTCCCAAAAAGAATCTGGATTGTGGTGAGGGAACAAAGAATAAAGCTCATTTAGGACCTGCACTTACGAAGGGGGTAGGCAGCTGTATATCAGGGAGTAAAACTTCTGAGTATATAAAGAGCTGGAGCTTGTTACGGTAATTACACAGGGGAAAGAATAATGTACTGGGAACTCCTCAGAAGAATCATATTTGTGGTGAGGGGAGAGAGATAAAAGCTCATTTAGGAACGACATGAACATGCTGCATAGGTAGCTGTTTATCAGTAAATATCTCCACTGAGATTAAGAAAAGCAGTAGCTTAATAAATGAAGTACTTCCTGGTATGGTTACTGTACTGGTAACTCCCCAAAAGAATCTGGATTGTGGTGAGGGAACAGAGAAAAAAGCTCATTAAGGACCTGCAATTACAAAGGGGGTAGGCAGCTGTATATCATGGACTAAACCTTCTGAGAATAAAAACAGCTGGAACTTGTTAAGGTAATTACACAGGGGAAAGGATAATGTACTGGGAACTCCTCAGAAGAATCTGATTTGTGGTGAGGGGAGAGAGATAAAATCTCATTTAGGAACGACATGAACATGCTGCGTAGCTAGCTGTTTATCAGTAAATATCTCCACTGAGATTAAGGAAAGCAGTAGCTTAATAAATTAAGTACTTCCTGGTATGGTTACTGTACTGGTAACTCCCCAAAAGAATCTGGATTGTGGAGAGGGAACAGAGAAAAAAACTCATATAGGACTTGCACTTACGAAGGGGGTAGGCAGCTGTATATCAGGGAGTAAACGTTCTGAGAATAAAAACAGCTGGAGCTTGTTAAGGTAATTACACAGGGGAAAGGATAAAGTACTGGGAACTCCTCAGAAGAATCTTATTTGTGGTGAGGGGAGAGAGATAAAAGCTCATTTATGAACGACATGAACATGCTGCATAGGCAGCTGTTTATCAGTAAATATCTCCACTGAGATTAAGAAAAGCAGTCGCTTAATAAACTAAGTACTTCCTGGTATGGTTACTGTACTGGTAACTCCCCAAAAGAATCTGGATTGTGTTGAGGGAACAGAGAAAAAAGCTCATTTAGGACCTGCACTTATGAAGGGGGTAGGCAGCTGTATATCAGGGAGTAAACCTTCTGAGAATAAAAATAGCTGGAGCTTGTTAAGGTAATTACACAGGGGAAAGGATAATGTACTGGGAACTCCTCAGAAGAATCTGATCTCTTGTGAGGGGAGAGAGATAAAAGCTCATTTAGGAACGACATGAACATGCTGCGTAGGTAGCTGTTTATCAGTAAATATCTCCACTGAGATTAAGAAAAGCAGTAGCTTAATAAATTAAGTAATTCCTGGTATGGTTACTGTACTGGTAACTCCCAAAAGAATCTGGATTGTCGTGAGGGAATAGAGAATAAAGCTCATTAGGACCTGCACTTACGAAGGGGGTAGGCAGCTGTATATCAGGGAGTAAACCTTCTGAGAATAAAAACAGCTGGAGCTTGCTAAGGTAATTACACAGGAGAAAGGATAATGTACTGGGAACTCCTCAGAAGAATCTGATTTGTGGTGAGGGGTGAGAGATAAAAGCTCATTTTGGAACGACATGAACATGCTGCGTAGGTAGCTGTTTATCAGTAAATATCTCCACTGAGATTAAGAAAAGCAGTAGCTTAATAAATTAAGTACTTCCTGGTATGGTTACTGTACTGGTAACTCCCCAAAAGAATCTGGATTGTGGTGAGGGAACAGAGAAAAAAGCTCATTTAAGACCTGCAATTACGAGGGGGGTAAGCAGCTGTATATCAGGGAGTAAACCTTCTGAGAATAAAAACAGCTGGAGCTTGTTAAGGTAATTACACAGGGGAAAGGATAGTGTACTGGGAACTCCACAGAAGAATCTGATTTTGGTGAGGGGAGAGAGATAACAGCTCATTTAGGAACGACATGAACATGCTGCGTAGGTAGCTGTTTATCAGTAAATATCTCCACTGAGATGAAGAAAAGCAGTAACTTAAAAAATTAAGTACTTCCTGGTATGGTCACTGTACTGGTAACTCCCCAAAAGAATCTGGATTGTAGTGAGGGAATAGAGAATAAAGCTCATTTAGGACCTGCACTTACGAAGGGGGTAGGCAGCTGTATATCAGGGAGTAAACCTTCTGAGAATAAAAACAGCTGGAGCTTGTTTAGGTAATTACACAGGGGAAAGGATAATGTACTGGGAACTCCTCAGAAGAATCTGATTTGTGGTGAGGGGAGAGAGATAAAAGCTCGTTTAGGAACGACATGAACATGCTGCGTAGGTAGCTGTTTATCAGTAAATATCTCCACTGAGATTAAGAAAAGCAGTACCTTAATAAATTAAGTACTTCCTGGTATGGTTACTGTACTGGTAACTCCCCAAAAGAATCTGGATTGTGGTGAGGGAACAGAGAATAAAGCTCATTTAGGACCTGCGCTTAAGAAGGGGGTAGGCAGCTGTATATCAGGGAGTAAACCTTCTGAGAATAAAAACAGCTGGAACTTGTTAAGGTAATTACACAGGGGAAAGGATAATGTACTGGGAACTCCTCAGAAGAATCTAATTTGTGGTGAGGGGAGAGTGATAAAAGCTCATTTAGGAACGACATGAACATTCTGCGTAGGTAGGTGTTTATCAGTAAATATCTCCACTGAGATTAAGAAAACCAGAAGCTTAATAAATTAAAGTACTTCCTGGTATGGTTACTGTACTGGTAACTCCCCAAAACAATCTGGATTGTGGTGAGGGAACAGAGAAAAAAGCTCATTTAGGACCTGGACTTACGAAGGGGGTAGGCAGTTGTATATCAGGGAGTAAACCTTCTCAGAATAAAAACAGCTGGAGCTTGTTAAGGTAATTACACAGGGGAAAGGATAATGTACTGGGAACTCCTCAGAAGAATCTGATTTGTGGTGAGGGGAGAGAGATAAAAGCTCATTTAGGAACGACATGAACATGCTGCGTAGGTAGCTGTTTATCAGTAAATATCTCCACTGAGGTTAAGAAAACCAGCAGCTTAATAAATTAAGTACTTCCTGGTATGGTTACTGTACTGGTAACTCCCAAAAAGAATCTGGATTGTGGTGAGGGAACAGAGAAAAAAGCTCATTTAGAACCTGCACTTACGAAGGTGGTATGCAGCTGTATATCAGGGAGTAAACCTTCTGAGAATAAAAACAGCTGGAGCTTGTTAAGTTTATTACACAGGGGAAAGGATAATGTACTGGGAACTGCACAGAAGAATCTGATTTGTCGTGAGGGGAGAGAGATAAAAGCTCATTTATGAACGACATGAACATGCTGCGTAGGTAGCTGTTTATCACTAAATATCTCCACTGAGATTAAGAAAAGCAGTAGCTTAGTTAATTAAGTACTTCCTGGTATGTTTACTGTACTGGTAACTCCCCAAAAGAGTCTGGATTGTGGTGAGGGAACAGAGAAAAAAGCTCATTTAGGACCTGCACTTACGAAGGGGGTAGGCACCTGTATATCAGGGAGTAAACCTTCTGAGAATAAAAACAGCTGGAGCTTGTTCAGGTAATTACACAGGGGAAAGGATAATGTACTGGGAACTCCTCAGAAGAATCTGATTTGTGGTGACGCGAGAGAGATAAAAGCTCATTTAGGAACGACTTGAACATGCTGCGTAGGTAGCTGTTTATCAGTAAATATCTCCACTGATATTAAGAAAAGCAGTAGCTTAATAAATTAAGTAATTCCTGGTATGGTTACTGTACTGGTAACTCCCCAAAAGAATCTGGGTTGTGGTGAGGGAACAGAGGAAAAAGCTCATTTATGATCTGCACTTACGAAGGGTGTAGGCAGCTGTATATCAGGGAGTATCGCTTCTGAGAATAAAAACAGCTGGAGCTTGTTAAGGTAATTACACAGGGGAAAGGATAATGTACTGGGAACTCCTCAGAAGAATCTGATTTGTGGTGAGGGGAGAGAGATAAAAGCTCATTTAGGAACGACATGAACATGCTGCGTAGGTAGCTGTTTATCAGTAAATATCTCCACTGAGATTAAGAAAAGCAGTAGCTTAATAAATTAAGTACTTCCTGGTATGGATACTGTACTGGTAACTCCCCAAAAGAATCTGGATTGTGGTGAGGGAACAGAGAAAAAAGCTCATTTAGGAACAACATGAACATGCTGCGTAAGTAGCTGTTTATCAGTAAATATCTCCACTGAGATTAAGAAAAGCAGTAGCTTTATAAATTAAGTACTTCCTGGTATGGTTACTGTACTGGTAACTCCCCAAAAGAATCTGGATTGTGGTGAGGGATCAGAGAAAAAAGATCATTTAGGACCTGCACTTACGAAGGGTGTAGGCAGCTGTATATCAGGGAGTAAACCTTCTGAGAATAAAAACAGCTGGAGCTTGTTAAGGTAATTACACAGGGGAAAGGATAATGTACTGGGAACTCCTCAGAAGAATCTGATTTGTGGTGAGGGGAGAGAGATAAAAGCTCATTTATGAACGACATGAACATGCTGCTTACGTAGCTGTTTATCAGTAAATATCTCCACTGAGATTAAGAAAAGCAGCAGCTTAATAAATTAAGTACTTCCTGGTATGGTTACTGTAATGGTAACTCCCCAAAAGAATCTGGATTGTGTTGAAGGAACAGAGAAAAAAGCTCATTTAAGACCTGCACTTACGAAGGGGGTAGGCAGCTATATATCAGGGAGTAAACCTTCTGAGAATAAAAACAGCTGTAGCTTGTTAAGGTAATTACACAGGGGAAAGGATAATGTACTGGGAACTCCTCAGAAGAATCTGATTTGTGGTGAGGGGAGAGAGATAAAAGCTCATTTAGGAACGACATGAACATGCTCCGTAGGTAGCTGTTTATCAGTAAATATCTCCACTGAGATTAAGAAAAGCAGTAGCTTAATAAATTAAGTACTTCCTGGTATGGTTACTGTACTGGTAACTCCCCAAAAGAATCTGGATTGTGGTGAGGGATCAGAGAAAAAAGATCATTTAGGACCTGCACTTACGAAGGGTGTAGGCAGCTGTATATCAGGGAGTAAACCTTCTGAGAATAAAAACAGCTGGAGCTTGTTAAGGTAATTACACAGGGGAAAGGATAATGTACTGGGAACTCCTCAGAAGAATCTGATTTGTGGTGAGGGGAGAGAGATAAAAGCTCATTTATGAACGACATGAACATGCTGCGTACGTAGCTGTTTATCAGTAAATATCTCCACTGAGATTAAGAAAAGCAGCAGCTTAATAAATTAAGTACTTCCTGGTATGGTTACTGTAATGGTAACTCCCCAAAAGAATCTGGATTGTGGTGAGGGAACAGAGAAAAAAGCTCATTTAAGACCTGCACTTACGAAGGGGGTAGGCAGCTATATATCAGGGAGTAAACCTTCTGAGAATAAAAACAGCTGGAGCTTGTTAACGTAATTACACAGGGGAAAGGATAATGTACTGGGAACTCCTCAGAAGAATCTGATTTGTAGTGAGGAGAGAGAGATAAAAGCTCATTTAGGAACGACATGAACATGCTGCGTAGGTAGCTGTTTATCAGTAAATATCTCCACTGAGATTAAGAAAAGCAGTAGCTTAATAAATTAAGTACTTCCTGGTATGGTTACTGTACCGGTAACTCCCCAAAAGTATCTGGATTGTGGTGAGGGAAAAGAGAAAAAAGCTCATTTAGGACCTGCACTTAAGAAGGGGGTAGGCAGCTGTATATCAGGGAGTAAACCTTCTGAGAATAAAAACAGCTGGAGCTTGTTAAGGTAATTACACAGGGAAAGGATAATGTACTGGGAACTCCTCAGAAGAATCTGATTTGTAGTGAGGAGAGAGAGATAAATGCTCATTTAGGAACGACATGAACATGCTGCGTAGGTAGCTGTTTATCAGTAAATATCTCCACTGAGATTAAGAAATCAGTAGCTTAATAAATTAAGTACTTCCTGGAATGGATACTGTACTGGTAACTCCCCAAAAGAATCTGGATTGTGGTGAGGGAACAGAGAAAAAAGCTCATATAGGAACGATATGAACATGCTGCGTAGGTACCTGTTTTTCAGTAAATATCTCCACTGAGATTAAGAAAAGCAGTACCTTAATAAATTAAGTACTTCCTGGTATGGTTACTGTACTGGGAACTCCCCAAAAGAATCTGGATTGTGGTGAGGGAACAGAGAAAAAAGCTCATATAGGAACGATATGAACATGCTGCGTAGGTAGCTGTTTTTCAGTAAATATCTCCACTGAGATTAAGAAAAGCAGTAGCTTAATAAATTAAGTACTTCCTGGTATGGTTAATGTACTGGTAACTCCCCAAAAGAATCTGGATTGTGGTGAGGGAACAGAGAAAAAAGCTCATTTAGGACCTGCACTTACGAAGAGGGTAGGCAGCTGTATATCACGGAGTAAACCTTCTGAGAATAAAAACAGCTGGAGCTTGTTAAGGTAATTACACAGGGGAAAGGATAATGTACTGGGAACTCCTCAGAAGAATCTGATTTGTGGTGAAGGGAGAGAGATAAAAGCTCATTTAGGAACGACATGAACATGCTGCGTAGGTAGCTGTTTATCAGTAAATATCTCCACTGAGATTAAGAAAAGCAGTAGCTTAATAAATTAAGTACTTCCTGGTATGGATACTGTACTGGTAACTCCCCAAAAGAATCTGGATTGTGGTGAGGGAACAGAGAAAAAAGCTCATTTAGGAACAACATGAACATGCTGCGTAAGTAGCTGTTTATCAGTAAATATCTCCACTGAGATTAAGAAAAGCAGTAGCTTAATAAATTAAGTACTTCCTGGTATGGTCACTGTACTGGTAACTCCCCAAAAGAATCTGGATTGTGGTGAGGGATCAGAGAAAAAAGATCATTTAGGATCTGCACTTACGAAGGGTGTAGGCAGCTGTATATCAGGGAGTAAACCTTCTGAGAATAAAAAACAGCTGGAGCTTGTTAAGGTAATTACACAGGGGAAAGGATAATGTACTGGGAACTCCTCAGAAGAATCTGATTTGTGGTGAGGGGAGAGAGATAAAAGCTCATTTATGAACGACATGAACATGCTGCGTAGTAGCTGTTTATCAGTAATATCTCCACTGAGATTAAGAAAAGCAGCAGCTTAATAAATTAAGTACTTCCTGGTATGGTTACTGTAATGGTAACTCCCCAAAAGAATCTGGATTGTGGTGAGGGAACAGAGAAAAAAGCTCATTTAAGACCTGCACTTACGAAGGGGGTAGGCAGCTATATATCAGGGAGTAAACCTTCTGAGAATAAAAACAGCTGGAGCTTGTTAAGGTAATAACACAGGGGAAAGGATAATGTACTGGGAACTCCTCAGAAGAATCTGATTTGTAGTGAGGAGAGAGAGATAAAAGCTCATTTAGGAACGACATGAACATGCTCCGTAGGTAGCTGTTTATCAGTAAATATCTCCACTGAGATTAAGAAAAGCAGTAGCTTAATAAATTAAGTACTTCCTGGTATGGTTACTGTACTGGTAACTCCCCAAAAGAATCTGGATTGTGGTGAGGGATCAGAGAAAAAAGATCATTTAGGACCTGCACTTACGAAGGGTGTAGGCAGCTGTATATCAGGGAGTAAACCTTCTGAGAATAAAAACAGCTGGAGCTTGTTAAGGTAATTACACAGGGGAAAGGATAATGTACTGGGAACTCCTCAGAAGAATCTGATTTGTGGTGAGGGGAGAGAGATAAAAGCTCATTTATGAACGACATGAACATGCTGCGTACGTAGCTGTTTATCAGTATATATCTCCACTGAGATTAAGAAAAGCAGCAGCTTAATAAATTAAGTACTTCCTGGTATGATTACTGTAATGGTAACTCCCCAAAAGAATCTGGATTGTGGTGAGGGAACAGAGAAAAAAGCTCATTTAAGACCTGCACTTACGAAGGGGGTAGGCAGCTATATATCAGGGAGTAAACCTTCTGAGAATAAAAACAGCTGGAGCTTGTTAAGGTAATTACACAGGGGAAAGGATAATGTACTGGGAACTCCTCAGAAGAATCTGATTTGTAGTGAGGAGAGAGAGATAAAAGCTCATTTAGGAACGACATGAACATGCTGCGTAGGTAGCTGTTTATCAGTAAATATCTCCACTGAGATTATGAAAAGCAGTAGCTTAATAAATTAAGTACTTCCTGGTATGGTTACTGTACCGGTAACTCCCCAAAAGTATCTGGATTGTGGTGAGGGAAAAGGGAAAAAAGCTCATTTAGGACCTGCACTTAAGAAGGGGGTAGGCAGCTGTATATCAGGGAGTAAACCTTCTGAGAATAAAAACAGCTGGAGCTTGTTAAGGTAATTACACAGGGGAAAGGATAATGTACTGCGAACTCCTCAGAAGAATCTGATTTGTAGTGAGGAGAGAGAGATAAATGCTCATTTAGGAACGACATGAACATGCTGCGTAGGTAGCTGTTTATCAGTAAATATCTCCACTGAGATTAAGAAATCAGTAGCTTAATAAATTAAGTACTTCCTGGTATGGATACTGTACTGGTAACTCCCCAAAAGAATCTGGATTGTGGTGAGGGAACAGAGAAAAAAGCTCATATAGGAACGATATGAACATGCTGCGTAGGTAGCTGTTTTTCAGTAAATATCTCCACTGAGATTAAGAAAAGCAGTAGCTTAATAAATTAAGTACTTCCTGGTATGGTTACTGTACTGGTAAACTCCCCAAAAGAATCTGGATTGTGGTGAGGGAACAGAGAAAAAAGCTCATTTAGGACCTGCACTTACGAAGGGGGTAGGCAGCTGTATATCAGGAGTAAACCTTCTGAGAATAAAAACAGCTGGAGCTTGTTAAGGTAATTACACAGGGGAAAGGATAATGTACTGGGAACTCCTCAGAAGAATCTGATTTGTGGTGAGGGGAGAGAGATAAAAGCTCATTTAGGAACGACATGAACATGCTGCATAGGTAGCTGTGTATCAGTAAATATCTCCACTGAGATTAAGAAAAGCAGTAGCTTAATAAATTAAGTACTTCCTGGTATGATTAATGTACTGGTAACTCCCCAAAAGAATCTGGATTGTGGTGAGGGAACAGAGAAAAAAGCTCATTTAGGACCTGCACTTACGAAGAGGGTAGGCAGCTGTATATCACGGAGTAAACCTTCTGAGAATAAAAACAGCTGGAGCTTGTTAAGGTAATTACACAGGGGAAAGGATAATGTACTGGGAACTCCTCAGAAGAATCTGATTTGTGGTGACGCGAGAGAGATAAAAGCTCATTTAGGAACGACTTGAACATGCTGCGTAGGTAGCTGTTTATCAGTAAATATCTCCACTGATAAGAAAAGCAGTAGCTTAATAAATTAAGTAATTCCTGGTATGGTTACTGTACTGGTAACTCCCCAAAAGAATCTGGATTGTGGTGAGGGAACAGAGGAAAAAGCTCATTTATGATCTGCACTTACGAAGGGGGTAGGCAGCTGTATATCAGGGAGTATCGCTTCTGAGAATAAAAACAGCTGGAGCTTGTTAAGGTAATTACACAGGGGAAAGGATAATGTACTGGGAACTCCTCAGAAGAATCTAATTTGTGGTGAGGGGAGAGAGATAAAAGCTCATTTAGGAACGACATGAACATGCTGCGTAGGTAGCTGTTTATCAGTAAATATCTCCACTGAGATTAAGAAAAGCAGTACCTTAATAAATTAAGTACTTGCTGGTATGGATACTGTACTGGTAACTCCCCAAAAGAACCTGGATTGTGGTGAGGGAACAGAGAAAAAAGCTCATTTAGGAACAACATGAACATGCTGCGTAAGTAGCTGTTTATCAGTAAATATCTCCACTGAGATTAAGAAAAGCAGTAGCTTAATAAATTAAGTACTTCCTGGAATGGTTACTGTACTGGTAACTCCACAAAAGAATCTGGATTGTGTGAGGGATCAGAGAAAAAAGATCATTTAGGACCTGCACTTACGAAGGGTGTAGGCAGCTGTATATCAGGGAGTAAACCTTCTGAGAATAAAAACAGCTGGAGCTTGTTAAGGTAATTACACATGGGAAAGGATAATGTACTGGGAACTCCTCAGAAGAATCTGATTTGTGGTGAGGGGAGAGAGATAAAAGCTCATTTAGGAACGACATGAACATGCTGTGTAGGTAGCTGTTTATCAGTAAATATCTCCACTGAGATTAAGAAAAGCAGTATCTTAATAAATTAAGTACTTCCTGGTATGGTTACTGTACTGGTAACTCCCCAAAAGAATCTGGATTGTGGTGAGGGAGCAGCGAAAAAAGCTCATTTAGGACCTGCACTTACGAAGTGGGTAGGCAGCTGTATGTCAGGGAGTAAACCTTCTGAGATAAAAACAGCTGGAGCTTGTTAAGGTAATTACAAAGGGGAAAGGATAATGTACTGGGAAATCTCAGAAGAATCTGATTAGTGGTGAGGGGAGAGAGATAAATGCTCATTTAGGAACGACATGAACATGCTGCGTAGGTAGGTGTTTATCAGTAAATATCTCCACTGAGATTAAGAAAAGCAGTAGCTTAATAAATTAAGTACTTCCTGGTATTGTTACTGTACTGGTAACTCCCCAAAGAATCTGGATTTTGGTGAGGGAACAGAGAAAAAAGCTCATTTAGGACCTGCACTTACGAAGGGGGTAGGCAGCTGTATATCAGGGAGTAAACCTTCTGAGAATAAAAACAGCTGGAGCTTGTTAAGGTAATTACACAGGGGAAAGGATAATGTACTGGGAACTCCTCAGAAGAATCTGATTTGTGGTGCGGGGAGAGAGATAAAAGCTCATTTAGGAACGACATGAACATGCTGCGTAGGTAGCTGTTTATCAGTAAATATCTCCACTGAGATTAAGAAAAGCAGTACCTTAATAAATTAAGCACTTCCTGGTATGGTTACTGTACTGGTAACTCCCCAAAAGAATCTGGATTGTGGTGAGGGAACAGAGAAAAAAGCTCATCTAGGACCTGCACTTACGAAGGGGGTAGGCAGCTGTATATCAGGGAGTAAACCTTCTGAGAATAAAAACAGCTGGAGCTTGTTAAGGTAATTACACAGGGGAAAGGATAATGTACTGGGAACTCCTCAGAAGAATCTGATTTGTGGTGAGGGGAGAGAGATAAAAGCTCATTTATGAACGACATGAACATGCTGCTTACGTAGCTGTTTATCAGTATATATCTCCACTGAGATTAAGAAAAGCAGCAGCTTAATAAATTAAGTACTTCCTGGTATGATTACTGTAATGGTAACTCCCCAAAAGAATCTGGATTGTGGTGAGGGAACAGAGAAAAAAGCTCATTTAAGACCTGCACTTACGAAGGGGGTAGGCAGCTATATATCAGGGAGTAAACCTTCTGAGAATAAAAACAGCTGGAGCTTGTTAAGGTAATTACACAGGGGAAAGGATAATGTACTGGGAACTCCTCAGAAGAATCTGATTTGTAGTGAGGAGAGAGAGATAAAAGCTCATTTAGGAACGACATGAACATGCTGCGTAGGTAGCTGTTTATCAGTAAATATCTCCACTGAGATTATGAAAAGCAGTAGCTTAATAAATTAAGTACTTCCTGGTATGGTTACTGTACCGGTAACTCCCCAAAAGTATCTGGATTGTGGTGAGGGAAAAGGGAAAAAAGCTCATTTAGGACCTGCACTTAAGAAGGGGGTAGGCAGCTGTATATCAGGGAGTAAACCTTCTGAGAATAAAACAGCTGGAGCTTGTTAAGGTAATTACACAGGGGAAAGGATAATGTACTGCGAACTCCTCAGAAGAATCTGATTTGTAGTGAGGAGAGAGAGATAAATGCTCATTTAGGAACGACATGAACATGCTGCGTAGGTAGCTGTTTATCAGTAATATCTCCACTGAGATTAAGAAATCAGTAGCTTAATTAATTAAGTACTTCCTGGTATGGATACTGTACTGGTAACTCCCCAAAAGAATCTGGATTGTGGTGAGGGAACAGAGAAAAAAGCTCATATAGGAACGATATGAACATGCTGCGTAGGTAGCTGTTTTTCAGTAAATATCTCCACTGAGATTAGAAAAGCAGTAGCTTAATAAATTAAGTACTTCCTGGTATGGTTACTGTACTGGTAACTCCCCAAAAGAATCTGGATTGTGGTGAGGGAACAGAGAAAAAAGCTCATTTAGGACCTGCACTTACGAAGGGGGTAGGCAGCTGTATATCAGGGAGTAAACCTTCTGAGAATAAAAACAGCTGGAGCTTGTTAAGGTAATTACACAGGGGAAAGGATAATGTACTGGGAACTCCTCAGAAGAATCTGATTTGTGGTGAGGGGAGAGAGATAAAAGCTCATTTAGGAACGACATGAACATGCTGCATAGGTAGCTGTGTATCAGTAAATATCTCCACTGAGATTAAGAAAAGCAGTAGCTTAATAAATTAAGTACTTCCTGGTATGATTAATGTACTGGTAACTCCCCAAAAGAATCTGGATTGTGGTGAGGGAACAGAGAAAAAAGCTCATTTAGGACCTGCACTTACGAAGAGGGTAGGCAGCTGTATATCACGGAGTAAACCTTCTGAGAATAAAAACAGCTGGAGCTTGTTAAGGTAATTACACAGGGGAAAGGATAATGTACTGGGAACTCCTCAGAAGAATCTGATTTGTGGTGACGCGAGAGAGATAAAAGCTCATTTAGGAACGACTTGAACATGCTGCGTAGGTAGCTGTTTATCAGTAAATATCTCCACTGATAAGAAAAGCAGTAGCTTAATAAATTAAGTAATTCCTGGTAAGGTTACTGTACTGGTAACTCCCCAAAAGAATCTGGAATTGTGGTGAGGGAACAGAGGAAAAAGCTCATTTATGATCTGCACTTACGAAGGGGGTAGGCAGCTGTATATCAGGGAGTATCGCTTCTGAGAATAAAAACAGCTGGAGCTTGTTAAGGTAATTACACAGGGGAAAGGATAATGTACTGGGAACTCCTCAGAAGAATCTAATTTGTGGTGAGGGGAGAGAGATAAAAGCTCATTTAGGAACGACATGAACATGCTGCGTAGGTAGCTGTTTATCAGTAAATATCTCCACTGAGATTAAGAAAAGCAGTACCTTAATAAATAAAGTACTTGCTGGTATGGATACTGTACTGGTAACTCCCCAAAGAACCTGGATTGTGGTGAGGGAACAGAGAAAAAAGCTCATTTAGGAACAACATGAACATGCTGCGTAAGTAGCTGTTTATCAGTAAATATCTCCACTGAGATTAAGAAAAGCAGTAGCTTAATAAATTAAGTACTTCCTGGAATGGTTACTGTACTGGTAACTCCACAAAAGAATCTGGATTGTGGTGAGGGATCAGAGAAAAAAGATCATTTAGGACCTGCACTTACGAAGGGTGTAGGCAGCTGTATATCAGGGAGTAACCTTCTGAGAATAAAAACAGCTGGAGCTTGTTAAGGTAATTACACATGGGAAAGGATAATGTACTGGGAACTCCTCAGAAGAATCTGATTTGTGGTGAGGGGAGAGAGATAAAAGCTCATTTAGGAACGACATGAACATGCTGTGTAGGTAGCTGT
>NW_025956483.1:0-38453 GCF_023159225.1 Perognathus longimembris pacificus
GGGGGAGTTACCAGTACAGTAACCATACCAGGAAGTACTTAATTTATTAAGCTACTGCTTTTCTTAATCTCAGTGGAGATATTTACTGATAAACAGCTAACCAAGCAGCAAGTTCATGTCGTTCCTAAATGAGCTATTACCTCTCTCCCCTCACCACAAATCAGATTCTTCTGAGGAGTTCCCAGTACATTATCCTTTCCCCTGTGTAATTACCTTAACAAGCTCCAGCTGGGTTTTATTCTCAGAAGGTTTGCTCCCTGATATACAGCGGCCCTACCCCCTTCGTAAGTGCAGGTCCTAAATGAGCTTTTTTTCTCTGTTCCCTCACCACAATCCAGATTCTTTTGGGGAGTTTCCATTACAATAAGCATACCAGGAAGTACTTAATTTATTAAGCTACTGCTTTTCTTAATCTCAGTGGAGATATTTACTGATAAACAGCTACCTACGCAGCATGTTCATGTCGTTCCTAAATGAGCTTTTATCTCTCTCCCCTCACCACAAATCAGATTCTTCTGAGGAGTTCCCAGTACACTATCCTTTCTCCTGTGTAATTACCTTAACAAACTCCAGCTGTTTTTATTCTCAGAAGGTTTACTCCCCTGATATACAGCGGCCTAACCCCCTTCGTAAGTGCAGGGTCCTAAATTAGCTTTTTTCTCTGTTCCCTTACCACAATCCAGATTCTTTTGGGGAGTTACCAGTACAGTAACCATACAAGGAAGTACTTAATTTATTAAGCTACTGCTTTTCTTAATCTCAGTGGAGATATTTACTGATAAACAGCTACCCTACGCAGCATGTTCATGTCGTTCCTAAATGAGCTTTTATCTCTCTCCCCTCACCACAAATCAGATTCTTCTGAGGAGTTCCCAGTACACAATCCTTTCCCCTGTGTAATTACCTTAACAAACTCCAGCTGTTTTTATTCTCAGAAGGTTTACTCCCTGATATACAGCGGCCTACCCCCTTCGTAAGTGCAGGTCCTAAATGAGCTTTTTTCTCTGTTCCCTTACCACAATCCAGATTCTTTGGGGAGTTACCAGTACAGTAACCATACCAGGAAGTACTTAATTTATTAAGCTACTGCTTTTCTTAATCTCAGTGGAGATATTTACTGATAAACAGCTAACCAAGCAGCAAGTTCATGTCGTTCCTAAATGAGCTTTTATCTCTCTCCCCTCACCACAAATCAGATTCTTCTGAGGAGTTCCCAGCACATTATCCTTTCCCCTGTGTAATTACCTTAACAAGCTCCAGCTGTTTTTATTCTCAGAAGGTTTACTCCCTGATATACAGCGGCCTACCCCATTCGTAAGTGCAGGTCCTAAATGAGCGTTTTTCTCTGTTCCCTCACCACAATCCAGATTCTTTTGGGGAGTTACCAGTACAGTAAGCATACCAGGAAGTACTTAATTTATTAAGCTACTGCTTTTCTTAATCTCAGTGGAGATATTTACTGATAAACAGCTACCTACGCAGCATGTTCATGTCGTTCCTAAATGAGCTTTTATCTCTCTCCCCTCACGACAAATCAGATTCATCTGAGGAGTTCCCAGTACATTATCCTTTCCCCTGTGTAATTACCTTAACAAGCTCCAGCTGTTTTTATTCTCAGAAGGTTACTCCCTGATATACAGCTGCCTACCCCCTTCGTAAGTGCAGGTCCTAAATGAGCTTTTTTTCTCTGTTCCCTCACCACAATCCAGATTCTTTTGGGGAGTTACCAGTACAGTAACCATACCAGGAAGTACTTAATTTATTAAGCTACTGCTTTTCTTAATCTCAGTGGAGATATTTACTGATAAACAGCTACCTAAGCAGCATGTTCATGTCGTTCCTAAATGAGCTTTTATCTCTCTCCCCTCACCACAAATCAGATTCTTCTGAGGAGTTCCCAGTACATTATCCTTTCCCCTGTGTAATTACCTTAACAAGCTCCAGCTGTTTTTATTCTCAGAAGGTTTACTCGCTGATATACAACTGCCTACCCCCTTCGTAGGTGCAGTTCCTAAATGAGCTTTTTTCTCTGTTCCCTCACCACAATCCAGATTCTTTTGGGAGTTACCTTTACAGTAACCATACCAGGAAGTACTTAATTTATTAAGCTACTGCTTTTCTTAATCTCAGTGGAGATATTTACTGATAAACAGCTACCTACGCAGCATTATCATGTCGTTCCTAAATGAGCTTTTATCTCTCTCCCCTCACCACAAATCAGATTCTTCTGAGGAGTTCCCAGTACACTATCCTTTCCCCTGTGTAATTACCTTAACAAACTCCAGCTGTTTTTATTCTCAGAATGTTTACTCCCTGATATACAGCGGCCTACCCCCTTCGTAAGTGCAGGTCCTAAATGAGCTTTTTTCTCTGTTCCCTTACCACAATCCAGATTCTTTGGGGAGTTACCAGTACAGTAACCATACCAGGAAGTACTTAATTTATTAAGCTACTGCTTTTCTTAATCTCAGTGGAGATATTTACTGATAAACATCTACCTACGCAGCATGTTCATGTCGTTCCTAAATGAGCTTTTATCTCTCTCCCCTCACCACAAATCAGATTCTTCTGAGGAGTTCCCAGTACATTATCCTTTCCCGTGTGTAAGTACCTTAACATGCTCCAGCTGTTTTTATTCTCAGAAGGTTAACTCCCTGATATACAGCTGCCTACCCCCCTTCGTAATTGCAGGTCCTAAATGAGCTTTTTTCTCTGTTCCCCTCAACACAATCCAGATTCTTTTGGGGAGTTACCAGTACAGTAACCATACAAGGAAGTACTTAATTTTTTTAAGCTACTGCTTTTCTTAATCTCAGTGGAGATATTTTACTGATAAACAGCTACCTACGTAGCATGTTCATGTCGTTCCTAAATGAGCTTTTATCTCTCTCCCCTCACCACAAATCAGATTCTTCTGAGGAGTTCCCAGCACATTATCCTTCCCCTGTGTAATTACCTTAACAAGCTCCAGCTGTTTTTATTCTCAGAAGGTTTACTCCCTGATATACAGCGGCCTACCCCCTTCGTAAGTGCAGGTCCTAAATGAGCTTTTTTCTCTGTTCCCTCACCACAATCCAGATTCTTTTGGGGAGTTACCAGTACAGTAAGCATACCAGGAAGTACTTAATTTATTAAGCTACTGCTTTTCTTAATCTCAGTGGAGATATTTACTGATAAACAGCTACGTACGCAGCATGTTCATGTCGTTCCTAAATGAGCTTTTATCTCTCTCCCCTCACCACAAATCAGATTCCTCTGAGGAGTTCCCAGTACATTATCCTTTCCCCTGTGTAATTATCTTAACAAGCTCCAGCTGTTTTTATTCTCAGAAGGTTTACTCCCTGATATACGACTGCCTACCCCCTTCGTAGGTGCAGTTCCTAAATGAGCTTTTTTCTCTGTTCCTTCACCACAATCCAGATTCTTTTGGGGAGTTACCTTACAGTAACCATACCAGGAAGTACTTAATTTATTAAGCTACTGCTTTTCTTAATCTCAGTGGAGATATTTACTGATAAACAGCTACCCTACGCAGCATGTTTCATGTCGTTCCTAAATGAGCTTTTATCTCTCTCCCCTCACCACAAATCAGATTCTTCTGAGGAGTTCCCAGTACACTATCCTTTCCCCTGTGTAATTACCTTAACAAACTCCAGCTGTTTTTATTCTCAGAATGTTTATTCCCTGATATACAGCGGCCTACCCCGTTCGTAAGTGCAGGTCCTAAATGAGCTTTTTTCTCTTCCCTTATCACAATCCAGATTCTTTTGGGGAGTTACCAGTACAGTAACCATACCAGGAAGTACTTAATTTATTAAGCTACTGCTTTTCTTAATCTCAGTGGAGATATTTACTGATAAACAGCTACCTACGCAGCATGTTCATGTCGTTCCTAAATGAGCTTTTATCTCTCTCCCCTCACCACAAATCAGATTCTTCTGAGGAGTTCCCAGTACATTATCCTTTCCCCGTGTGTAAGTACCTTAACATGCTCCAGCTGTTTTTATTCTCAGAAGGTTAACTCCCTGATATACAGCTGCCTACCCCTACGTAATTGCAGGTCCTAAATGAGCTTTTTCTCTGTTCCCTCACCACAATCCAGATTCTTTTGGGGGAGTTACCAGTACAGTAAACATACAAGGAAGTACTTAATTTATTAAGCTACTGCTTTTCTTAATCTCAGTGGAGATATTTACTGATAAACAGCTACCTACGTAGCATGTTCATGTCGTTCCTAAATGAGCTTTTATCTCTCTCCCCTCACCACAAATCAGATTCTTCTGAGGAGTTCCCAGTACATTATCCTTTCCCCCTTTTTAATTACCTTAACAAGCTCCAGCTGTTTTTATTCTCAGAAGGTTTACTCCCTGATATACAGCTGCCTACCCCCTTCGTAAGTGCAGGTCCTAAATGAGCTTTTTTCTCTGTTCCCTCACCACAATCCAGATTCTTTTGGGGAGTTACCAGTACAGTAACCATACCAGGAAGTACTTAATTTATTAAGCTACTGCTTTTCTTAATCTCAGTGGAGATATTTACTGATAAACAGCTAACCAAGCAGCAAGTTCATGTCGTTCCTAAATGAGCTATTATCTCTCTCCCCTCACCACAAATCAGATTCTTCTGAGGAGTTCCCAGTACATTATCCTTTCCCCTGTGTAATTACCTTAACAAGCTCCAGCTGGTTTTATTCTCAGAAGGTTTACTCCCTGATATACAGCGGCCTACCCCCTTCGTAAGTGCAGGTCCTAAATGAGCTTTTTTCTCTGTTCCCTCACCACAATCCAGATTCTTTTGGGGAGGTTACCAGTACAGTAAGCATACCAGGAAGTACTTAATTTATTAAGCTACTGCTTTTCTTAATCTCAGTGGAGATATTTACTGATAAACAGCTACCTACGCAGCATGTTCATGTCGTTCTTAAATGAGCTTTTATCTCTCTCCCCCTCACCATAAATCAGATTCATCTGAGGAGTTCCCCAGTACATTATCATTTCCCCTGTGTAAGTACCTTAACAAGCTCCAGCTGTTTTTATTCTCAGAAGGTTAACTCCCTGATATACAGCTGCCTACCCCCTTCGTAATTGCAGGTCCTAAATGAGCTTTTTTCTCTGTTCCCTCACCACAATCCAGATTCTTTTGGGGAGTTTCCAGTACAGTAACCATACAAGGAATTACTTAATTTATTAAGCTACAGCTTTTCGTAATCTCAGTGGAGATATTTACTGATAAACAGCTACCTACGTAGCATGTTCATGTCGTTCCTAAATGAGCTTTTATCTCTCTCCCCTCACACAAATCAGATTCTTCTGAGGAGTTCCCAGTACATTATCCTTTCCCGTGTGTAAGTACCTTAACATGCTCCAGCTGTTTTTATTCTCAGAAGGTTAACTCCCTGATATACAGCTGCCTACCCCCTTCGTAATTGGCAGGTCCTAAATGAGCTTTTTTCTCTCTTTCCCTCACCACAATCCAGATTCTTTTGGGAGTTACCAGTACAGTAACCATACAAGGAAGTACTTAATTTATTAAGCTACTGCTTTTCTTAATCTCAGTGGAGATATTTACTGATAAACGGCTACCTACGCAGCATGTTCATGGCGTTCCTAAATGAGCTTTTATCTCTCTCCCCTCACCACAAATCAGATTCTTCTGAGGAGTTCCCAGTACATTATCCTTTCCCCTGTGTAATTACCTTAACAAGCTCCACGTGTTTTTATTCTCAGAAGGTTTACTCCCTGATATACAGCTGCCTACACCCTTCGTACGTGCAGGTCCTAAATGAGCTTTTTTCTCTGTTCCCTCACCACAATCCAGATTATTTGGGGAGTTACCAGTACAGTAGACATACCAGGAAGTACTTAATTTATTAAGCTACTGCTTTTCTTAATCTCAGTGGAGATATTTACTGATAAACAGCTACCTACGCAGCATGTTCATGTCGTTCTTAAATGAGCTTTTATCTCTCTCCCCTCACCATAAATCAGATTCATCTGAGGAGTTCCCAGTACATTATCATTTCCCCTGTGTAAGTACCTTAACAAGCTCCCAGCTGTTTTTATTCTCAGAAGGTTAACTCCCTGATATACAGCTGCCTACCCCCTTCGTAATTGCAGGTCCTAAATGAGCTTTTTTCTCTGTTCCCTCACCACAATCCAGATTCTTTTGGGGAGTTTCCAAGTACAGTAACCATACAAGGAATTACTTTAATTTATTTAAGCTACAGCTTTTCGTAATCTCAGTGGAGATATTTACTGATAAACAGCTACCTACGTAGCATGTTCATGTCGTTCCTAAATGAGCTTTTATCTCTCTCCCCTCACCACAAATCAGATTCTTCTGAGGAGTTCCCAGTACATTATCCTTTCCCCTGTGTAATTACCTTAACAAGCTCCAGCTGTTTTTATTCTCAGAAGGTTTACTCCCTGATATTACAGCGGCCTACCCCCTTCGTAAGTGCAGGTCCTAAATGAGCTTTTTTTCTCTGTTTCCCTCACCACAATCCAGATTCTTTGGGGGAGTACCAGTACAGTAAGCATACCAGGAAGTACTTAAGTTATTAAGCTACTGCTTTTCTTAATCTCAGTGGAGATATTTACTGATAAACAGCTACCTAGGCAGCATGTTCATGTCGTTCCTAAATGAGCTTTTATCTCTCTCCCCTCACCACAAATCAGATTCATCTGAGGAGTTCCCAGTACACTATCCTTTCCCCTGTGTAATTACCTTAACAAACTCAGCTGTTTTTATTCTCAGAATGTTTACTCCCTGATATACAGCGGCCTACCCCTTTTGGTAAGGTGCAGGTCCTAAATTAGCTTTTTTCTCTGTTCCCTTACCACAATCCAGATTCTTTTGGGGAGTTACCAGTACAGTAACCATACCAGGATAGTACTTAATTTATTAAGCTACTGCTTTTCTTAATCTCAGTGGAGATATTTACTGATAAACAGCTACCTACGCAGCATGTTCATGTCGTTCCTAAATGAGCTTTTATCTCTCTCCCCACACCACAAATCAGATTCTTCTGAGGAGTTCCCAGTACATTATCCTTTCCCGTGTGTAAGTACCTTAACATGCTCCAGCTGTTTTTATTCTCAGAAGGTTAACTCCCTGATATACAGCTGCCTACCCCCTTCGTAATTGCAGGTCCTAAATGAGCTTTTTTCTCTGTTCCCTCACCACAATCCAGATTCTTTTGGGGAGTTACCAGTACAGTAACCATACAAGGAAGTACTTAATTTATTAAGCTACTGCTTTTCTTAATCTCAGTGGAGATATTTACTGATAAACGGCTACCTACGCAGCATGTTCATGGCGTTCCTAAATGAGCTTTTATCTCTCTCCCCTCACCACAAATCAGATTCTTCTGAGGAGTTCCCAGTACATTATCCTTTCCCCTGTGTAATAACCTTAACAAGCTCCAGCTGTTTTTATTCTCAGACGGTTTACTCCCTGAAATACAGCTGCCTACCCCCTTCATAAGTGCAGGTCCTAAATGAGCTTTTTTCTCTGTTCCCTCACCACAATCCAGATTCTTTTGGGGAGTTACCTTTACAGTAACCATACCAGGAAGTACTTAATTTATTAAGCAACTCCTTTTCTTAATCTCAGTGGAGATATTTACTGATAAACACCTACCTACGCAGCATGTTCATGTCGTTCCTAAATGAGCGTTTATGTTTCTCCCCTCACCACAAATCAGATTCTTCTGAGGAGTTCCCAGTACATAATCCTTTCCCCTGTGTAAGTACCTTAACAAGCTCCAGCTGTTTTTATTCTCAGAAGGTTTACTCCCTGATATACAGCTGCCTAACCCATTCGTAAGTGCAGGTCCTAAATGAGCTTTTTCTCTGTTCCCTCACCACAATCCAGATTCTTTTGGGGAGTTACCAGTACAGTAACCATACCAGGAAGTACTTAATTTATTAAGCTACTGCTTTTCTTAATCTCAGTGGAGATATTTACTGATAAACAGCTACCTACGCAGCATGTTCATGTCGTTCTTAAATGAGCTTTTATCTCTCTCCCCTCACCACAAATCAGATTCTTCTGAGGAGTTCCCAGTACATTATCCTTTCCCCTGTGTAATTACCTTAACAAGCTCCAGCTGTTTTTATTCTCAGAAGGTTTACTCCCTGATATACAGCTGCCTACACCCTTCGTACGTGCAGGTCCTAAATGAGCTTTTTTCTCTGTTCCCTCACCACAATCCAGATTATTTGGGGAGTTACCAGTACAGTAGACATACCAGGAAGTACTTAATTTATTAAGCTACTGCTTTTCTTAATCTCAGTGGAGATATTTACTGATAAACAGCTACCTACGCAGCATGTTCATGTCGTTCATAAATGAGCTTTTATCTCTCTCCCCTCACCACAAATCAGATTCTTCTGAGGAGTTCCCAGTACATTATCCTTTCCCGTGTGTAAGTACCTTAACAAGCTCCAGCTGTTTTTATTCTCAGAAGGTTAACTCCCTGATATACAGCTGCCTACCCCCTTCGTAATTGCAGGTCCTAAATGAGCTTTTTTCTCTGTTCCCTCACCACAATCCAGATTCTTTTGGGGAGTTTCCAGTACAGTAACCATACAAGGAATTACTTAATTTATTAAGCTACAGCTTTTCGTAATCTCAGTGGAGATATTTACTGATAAACAGCTACCTACGTAGCATGTTCATGTCGTTCCTAAATGAGCTTTTATCTCTCTCCCCTCACCACAAATCAGATTCTTCTGAGGAGTTCCCAGTACATTATCCTTTCCCCTGTGTAATTACCTTAACAAGCTCCAGCTGTTTTTATTCTCAGAAGGTTTACTCCCTGATATACAGCGGCCTACCCCCTTCGTAAGTGCAGGTCCTAAATGAGCTTTTTTCTCTGTTCCCTCACCACAATCCAGATTCTTTGGGGGAGTTACCAGTACAGTAAGCATACCAGGAAGTACTTAAGTTATTAAGCTACTGCTTTTCTTAATCTCAGTGGAGATATTTACTGATAAACAGCTACCTACGCAGCATGTTCATGTCGTTCCTAAATGAGCTTTTATCTCTCTCCCCTCACCACAAATCAGATTCATCTGAGGAGTTCCCAGTACGTTATCCTTTCCCCTGTGTAATTACCTTAACAAGCTCCAGCTGTTTTTATTCTCAGAAGGTTTACTCCCTGATATACAGCTGCCTACCCCCTTCGTAAGTGCAGGTCCTAAATGAGCTTTTTTCTCTGTTCCCTCACCACAATCCAGATTCTTTTGGGGAGTTACCAGTACAGTAACCATACCAGGAAGTACTTAATTTATTAAGCTACTGCTTTTCTTAATATCAGTGGAGATATTTACTGATAAACAGCTACCTACGCAGCATGTTCATGTCGTTCCTAAACGAGCTTTTATCTCTCTCCCCTCACCACAAATCAGATTCTTCTGAGGAGTTCCCAGTACTTTATCCTTTCCCCTGTGTAATTACCTTAACAAGCTCCAGCTGTTTTTATTCTCACAAGGTTTACTCCCTGATATACAGCTGCCTACCCCCTTCGTAAGTGCAGGTCCTAAATGAGCTTTGTTCTCTGTTCCCTCACCACAATCCAGATTCTTTTGGGGAGTTATCAGTACAGTAACCATACCAGGAAGTACTTAATTTATTAAGCTACTGCTTTTCTTAATCTCAGTGGAGATATTTACTGATAAACAGCTACCTAGGCAGCATGTTCATGTCGTTCCTAAATGAGCTTTTATCTCTCTCCCCTCACCACAAATCAGATTCTTCTGAGGAGTTCCCAGTACACTATCCTTTCCCCTGTGTAATTACCTTAACAAACTCCAGCTGTTTTTATTCTCAGAATGTTTACTCCCTGATATACAGCGGCCTACCCCTTTCGTAAGTGCAGGTCCTAAATTAGCTTTTTTCTCTGTTCCCTTACCACAATCCAGATTCTTTTGGGGAGTTACCAGTACAGTAACCATACCAGGAAGTACTTAATTTATTAAGCTACTGCTTTTCTTAATCTCAGTGGAGATATTTACTGATAAACAGCTACCTACGCAGCATGTTCATGTCGTTCCTAAATGAGCTTTTATCTCTCTCCCCTCACCACAAATCAGATTCTTCTGAGGAGTTCCCAGTACATTGTCCTTTCCCGTGTGTAAGTACCTTAACATGCTCCAGCTGTTTTTATTCTCAGAAGGTTAACTCCCTGATATACAGCTGCCTACCCCCTTCGTAATTGCAGGTCCTAAATGAGCTTTTTTCTCTGTTCCCTCACCACAATCCAGATTCTTTTGGGGAGTTACCAGTACAGTAACCATACAAGGAAGTACTTAATTTATTAAGCTACTGCTTTTCTTAATCTCAGTGGAGATATTTACTGATAAACGGCTACCTACGCAGCATGTTCATGGCGTTCCTAAATGAGCTTTTATCTCTCTCCCCTCACCACAAATCAGATTCTTCTGAGGAGTTCCCAGTACATTATCCTTTCCCCTGTGTAATAACCTTAACAAGCTCCAGCTGTTTTTATTCTCAGACGGTTTACTCCCTGAAATACAGCTGCCTACCCCCTTCATAAGTGCAGGTCCTAAATGAGCTTTTTTCTCTGTTCCCTCACCACAATCCAGATTCTTTTGGGGAGTTACCTTTACAGTAACCATACCAGGAAGTACTTAATTTATTAAGCAACTCCTTTTCTTAATCTCAGTGGAGATATTTACTGATAAACACCTACCTACGCAGCATGTTCATGTCGTTCCTAAATGAGCGTTTATGTTTCTCCCCTCACCACAAATCAGATTCTTCTGAGGAGTTCCCAGTACATAATCCTTTCCCCTGTGTAAGTACCTTAACAAGCTCCAGCTGTTTTTATTCTCAGAAGGTTTACTCCCTGATATACAGCTGCCTAACCCATTCGTAAGTGCAGGTCCTAAATGAGCTTTTTCTCTGTTCCCTCACCACAATCCAGATTCTTTTGGGGAGTTACCAGTACAGTAACCATACCAGGAAGTACTTAATTTATTAAGCTACTGCTTTTCTTAATCTCAGTGGAGATATTTACTGATAAACAGCTACCTACGCAGCATGTTCATGTCGTTCCTAAATGAGCTTTTATCTCTCTCCCCTCACCACAAATCAGATTCTTCTGAGGAGTTCCCAGTACATTATCCTTTCTCCTGTGTAATTACCTTAACAAGCTCCAGCTGTTTTTATTCTCAGAAGGTTTACTCCCTGATATACAGCTTTCTACCCCCTTCGTAAGTGCAGGTCCTAAATGAGCTTTTTTCTCTGTTCCAAACCACAATCCAGATTATTTTGGGGAGTTACCAGTACAGTAACCATACCAGGAAGTACTTAAATTATTAAGCTACTGCTTTTCTCAATCTCAGTGGAGATATTTACTGATAAACAGCTACCTACGCAGCATGTTCATGTCGTTCCTAAATGAGCTTTTATCTCTCTCCCCTCACCACAAATCAGATTCTTCTGAGGAGTTCCCAGTACATTATCCTTTCCCCTGTGTAATTACCGTAACAAGCTCCAGCTGTTTTTATTCTCAGAAGGTTTACTCCGTGATATTCAGCTGCCTATCCCCTTCGTAAGTGCAGGTCCTAAATGAGCTTTTTTCTCTGTTTCCTCACAACAATCCAGATTCTTTTGGGGAGTTACTAGTACAGTAACCATACCAGGAAGTACTTAATTTATTAAGCTACTGCTTTTCTTAATCTCAGTGGAGATATTTACTGATAAACAGCTACCTACGCATCATGTTCATGTCGTTCCTAAATGAGCTTTTATCTCTCTCCCCTCACCACAAATCAGATTCTTCTGAGGAGTTCCCAGTACATTATCCTTTCCCCTGTAAAATTACCTTAACAAGCTCCAGCTGTTTTTATTCTCAGAAGGTTTACTCCCTGATATACAGCTGCCTACCCCCTTCGTAAGTGCAGGTCCTAAATGAGCTTTTTTCTCTGTTCCCTCACCACAATCCAGATTCTTTTGGGGAGTTACCAGTACAGTAACCATACCAGGAAATACTTAATTTATTAAGCTACTGCTTTTCTTAATCTCAGTGCAGACATTTACTGATAAACAGCTACCTACGCAGCATGTTCATGTCGTTCCTAAATGAGCATTTCTCTCTCCCCTCACCACAAATCAGATTCTTCTTAGGAGTTCCCAGTACATTATCCTTTCCCCTGTGTAATTGCCTTAAACACCTCCAGCTGTTTTTATTCTCAGAAGGTTTACTCCCTGATATACAGCTGCCTACCCCTTTCGTAAGTGCAGGTCCTAAATGAGCTTTTTTCTCTGGTCCCTCACCACAATCCAGATTCTTTTGGGGAGTTACCAGTACAGTAACCGGACCAGGAAGGACTTAATTTATTAAGCTACTGCTTTTCTTAATCTCAGTGGAGATATTTACTGATAAACAGCTACCTACGCAGCATGTTCATGTCGTTCCAAATGAGCTTTTATCTCTCTCCCCTCACCACAAATCAGATTCTTCTGAGGAGTTCCCAGTACATTATCCTTTCCCCTGTGTAATTACCTTAACAAGCTCCAGCTGTTTTTATTCTCAGAAGGTTTACTCCCTGATATACCGCTGTCTACCCCTTTCATAAGTGCAGCTCATAAATGAGCTTTTTTCTTTGTTCCCTCACCACAATCCCGATTCTTTTGGGGAGTTACCAGTACAGTAACCATACCAGGAAGTACTTAATTTATTAAGCTACTGCTTTTCTTAATCTCAGTGGAGATATTTACTCATAAACAGCTACGTACGCAGCATGTTCATGTCATTACTAAATCAGCTGTTATCTCTCTCCCCTCACCACAAATCAGATTCTTCTGAGGAGTTCCCAGTACTTTATCCTTTCTCCTGTGTAATTACCTTAACAAGCTCCAGCTTTTTTTATTCTCAGAAGGTTTACTCCCTGATATACAGCTGCCTACCCCCTTCGTAAGTGCAGGTCCTAAATGAGCTTTTTTCTCTGTTCCCTCACCACAATCCAGATTCTTTTGGGGAGTTACCATTACAGTATCCATACCAGGAAGTACTTAATTTATTAAGCTACTGCTTTTCTTATTCTCAGTGCAGATATTTACTGATAAACAGCTACCTAAGCAGCATGTTCATGTCGTTCCTAAATGAGCTATTATCTCTCTCCCCTCTCCACAAATCAGATTCTTCTGAGGAGTTCCCAGTACATTATCCTTTCCCCTGTGTAATTACCTTAACAAGCTCCAGCTGTTTTTATTCTCAGAAGGTTTACTCCGTGATATACAGCTTCCTACCCCCTTCCTAAGTTCAGGTCCCTAATGAGCTTTTTTCTCTGTTCCCACACCACAATCCAGATTCCTTTGGGGAGTTACCAGTAGAGTAACCATACCAGGAAGTACTTAATTTAATAAGCTACTGCTTTTCCTAATCTCAGTGGAGATATTTACTGATAAACAGCTAACCAAGCAGCAAGTTCATGTCGTTCCTAAATGAGCTTTTATCTCTCTCCCCTCACCACAAATCAGATTCTTCTGAGGAGTTCCCAGTACATTATCCTTTCCCCTGTGTAATTACCTTAACAAGCTCCAGCTGTTTTTATTCTCAGAAGGTTTACTCCCTGATATACAGTTGCCTACCCCCTTCGTAAGTGCAGGTCCTAAATGAGCTTTTTTCTCTGTTCCCTCACCACAATCCAGATTCTTTTGGGGAGTTACCAGTACAGTAACCATACCAGAAAGTACTTAATTTATTAAGCTACTGCTTTTCTTAATCTCAGTGGAGATATTTACTGATAAACAGCTACCTACACAGCATGTTCAAGTCGTTCCTAAATGAGCTTTTATCTCTCTCCCCTCACCACAAATCAGATACTTCTGAGGAGTTCCCAGTACATTATCCTTTCCCCTGTGTAATTACCTTAACAAGCTCCAGCTGTTTTTATTCTCAGAAGGTTTACTCGCTGATATACAGCTGCCTACCCCCTTCATAAGTGCATGTCCTAAATGAGCTTTTTTCTCTGTTCCCTCACCACAATCCAGATTCTTTTGGGGAGTTCCCAGTACAGTAACCATACCAGGAAGTACTTAATTTATTAAGCTACTGCTTTTCTTATTCTCAGTGGAGATATTTACTGATAAACAGCTACCTACGCAGCATGTACATGTCGTTCCTAAATGAGCTTTTATCTCTCTCCCCTCACCACAAATCAGATTCTTCTGAGGAGTTCCCAGTACATTATCCTTTCCCCTGTGTAATTGCCTTAAAGACCTCCAGCTGTTTTTATTCTCAGAAGGTTTACTCCCTGATATACAGCGGCCTACCAACATCGTAAGTGCAGGTCCTAAATGAGATTTTTTCTCTGTTCCCTCACCACAATCCAGATTCTTTTGGGGAGTTACCAGTACAGTAACCATACCAGGAAGTACTTAATTTATTAAGCTACTGCTTTTCTTAATCTCAGTGCAGATATTTACTGATAAACAGCTACCTAAGCAGCATGTTCATGTCGTTCCTAAATGAGCTATTATCTCTCTCCCCTCTCCACAAATCAGATTCTTCTGAGGAGTTCCCAGTACATTATCCTTTCCCCTGTGTAATTACCTTAACAAGCTCCAGCTGTTTTTATTCTCAGAAGGTTTACTCCGTGATATACAGCTTCCTGCCCCCTTCCTAAGTTCAGGTCCCTAATGAGCTTTTTTCTCTGTTCCCACACCACAATCCAGATTCCTTTGGGGAGTTACCAGTAGAGTAACCATACCAGGAAGTACTTAATTTAATAAGCTACTGCTTTTCCTAATCTCAGTGGAGATATTTACTGATAAACAGCTAACCAAGCAGCAAGTTCATGTCGTTCCTAAATGAGCTTTTATCTCTCTCCCCTCACCACAAATCAGATTCTTCTGAGGAGTTCCCAGTACATTATCCTTTCCCCTGTGTAATTACCTTAACAAGCTCCAGCTGTTTTTATTCTCAGAAGGTTTACTCCCTGATATACAGTTGCCTACCCCCTTCGTAAGTGCAGGTCCTAAATGAGCTTTTTTCTCTGTTCCCTCACCACAATCCAGATTCTTTTGGGGAGTTACCAGTACAGTAACCATACCAGAAAGTACTTAATTTATTAAGCTACTGCTTTTCTTAATCTCAGTGGAGATATTTACTGATAAACAGCTACCTACACAGCATGTTCAAGTCGTTCCTAAATGAGCTTTTATCTCTCTCCCCTCACCACAAATCAGATACTTCTGAGGAGTTCCCAGTACATTATCCTTTCCCCTGTGTAATTACCTTAACAAGCTCCAGCTGTTTTTATTCTCAGAAGGTTTACTCGCTGATATACAGCTGCCTACCCCCTTCATAAGTGCAGGTCCGAAATGAGCTTTTTTCTCTGTTCCCTCACCACAATCCAGATTCTTTTGGGGAGTTCCCAGTACAGTAACCATACCAAGAAGTACTTAATTTATTAAGCTACTGCTTTTCTTAATCTCAGTGGAGATATTTACTGATAAACAGCTACCTATGCAGCATGTTCATGTCGTTCATAAATGAGCTTTTACGTCTCTCCCCTCACCACAAATCAGATTCTTCTGAGGAGTTCCCAGTACGTTATCCTTTCCCCTGTGTAATTACCTTAACAATCTCCAGCTGTTTTTATTCTCAGAAGGTTTACTCACTGATATACAGCTGCCTACGCCCTTCGTAAGTGCAGGTCCTAAATGAGCTTTTTTCTCTGTTCCCTCACCACAATCCAGATTCTTTTGGGGAGTTCCCAGTACAGTAACCATACCAAGAAGTACTTAATTTATTAAGCTACTGCTTTTCTTAATCTCAGTGGAGATATTTACTGATAAACAGCTACCTATGCAGCATGTTCATGTCGTTCATAAATGAGCTTTTACGTCTCTCCCCTCACCACAAATCAGATTCTTCTGAGGAGTTCCCAGTACGTTATCCTTTCCCCTGTGTAATTACCTTAACAATCTCCAGCTGTTTTTATTCTCAGAAGGTTTACTCACTGATATACAGCTGCCTACGCCCTTCGTAAATGCAGGTCCTAAATGAGCTTTTTTCTCTGTTCCCTCACCACAATCCTGATTCTTTTGGGGAGTTACCAGTACAGTAACCATACCAGGAAGAACTTAATTTATTAAGCTACTCCTTTTCTTAATCTCAGTGGAGATATTTACTGATAAACAGCTACCTACGCAGCATGTTCATGTCGTTCCTAAATGAGCTTTTATCTCTCTCCCCTCACCACAAATCAGATTCTTCAGAGGAGTTCCCAGTACATTATACTTTCCCCAGTGTAATTACCTTAACAAGCTCCAGCTGTTTTTATTCTCAGAAGGTTTACTCCCTGATATACAGCTGCCAACCCCCTTTGTAAGTGCAGGTCCTAAATGAACACTTTTCTCTGTTCCCTCAACACAATCCAGATTCTTTTGGGTAGTTACCAGTAAAATAACCATACCAGGAAGTACTTAATTTATTAAGCTACTGCTTTTCTTAAACTCATTGGAGATATTTACTGATAAACAGCTACCTACGGTGCATGTTCATGTCGTTCCTAAATGAGCTTTTATCTCTCTCCCCTCACCACAAATCAGATTCTTCTGAAGAGTTCCCAGTACATTATCCTTTCCCCTGTGTAATTACCGTAACAAGCTCCAGCTGTTTTTATTCTCAGAAGGGATACTCCCTGATATACAGCTGCCTACCCCCTTCGTAAGTGCATGTCCTACATGACCTTTTTTCTCTGTTAACCCCCCACAATCCAGATTCTTTTGGGGAGTTACCAGTACAATAACCATACCAAGAAGTACTTAATTTATTAATCTACTGCTTTTCTTAATGTCAGTGGAGATATTTACTGATAAACAGCTACCTATGCAGTATGTTCATGTCGTTCATAAATGAGCTTTTACCTCTCTCCCCTCACCACAAATCAGATTCTTCTGAGGTGTTCCCAGTACATTATCCTTTGCCCTGTGTAATTACCTTGAGATGCTCCAGCTGTTTTTATTCTCAGAAGGTTTACTCCCTGATATACAGCTTCCTACGCCCTTCGTAAGTGCAGATCCTAAATGAGCTTTTTTCTCTGTTCCCTCACCTCAATCCAGATTCTTTTGGGGAGTTACCAGTACAGTAACCATACCAGGAAGTACTTAATTTATTAAACTACTGCTTTTCTTTTTTTTCTTTTTTTTTTTTTTTTTTGGCCAGTCCTGTTCCTTGGACTCAGGGCCTGAGCACTGTCCCTGGCTTTTTCCCGCTCAAGGCTAGCACTCTGCCACTTGAGCCAAGCGCCGCTTCTGGCCGTTTTCTGTATATGTGGTGCTGGGTAATCGAACCCAGGGCCTCGTGAAACCGAGGCAGGCGCTCTTGCCACTAGGCCATATCCCCAGGCCTCTACTGCTTTTCTTAATCTCAGTGGAGATATTTACTGATAAACAGCTACCTACGCAGCATGTTCATGTCGGTCCTAAATGAGCTTTTATCTCTCTCCCCTCACCCAAATCAATTTCTTCTGAGTTGTCCCCAGTACATTATACTTTCCCGTGTGTAATTACCTTAACAAGCTCCAGCTGTTTTTATTCTCAGAATGGATACTCCCTGATATACAGCTGCCTACCCCCTTCGTAAGTGCAGGTCCTAAATGAGCTTTATTCTCTGTTCCCTCACCACAATCCAGATTCTTTTGGGGAGTTACCAGTACAGTAACCATACCAGGAAGTACTTAATTTATTAAGCTACTCCTTTTCTTAATCTCAGTGGAGATATTTACTGATAAACAGCTACCTATGCAGCATGTTCATGTCGTTCCTAAATGAGCTTTTATCTCTCTCCCCTCACCACAAATCAGATTCTTCTGAGGAGTTCCCAGTACATTATCCTTTCCCCTGTGTAATCACCTTAACATGCTCCAGCTGTTTTTATTCTCAGAAGGTTTACTCCCTGATATACAGCTGCCTACCCCCTTCGTAAGTGAAGGTCATAAATGAGCTTTTTTCTCTGTTCCCTCACCACAATCCAGATTCTTTTGGGGAGTGACCAGTACAGTAACCATACCAGGAAGTACTTAATTTATTAAGCTACTGCTTTTCTTAATCTCAGTGGAGATATTTACTGATAAACGGCTACCTACGCAGCATGTTCATGGCGTTCCTAAATGAGCTTTTATCTCTCTCCCCTCACCACAAATCAGATTCTTCTGAGGAGTTCCCAGTACATTATCCTTTCCCCTGTGTAATTACCTTAACAAGCTCCGGCTGTTTTTATTCTCAGAAGGTTTACTCCCTGAAATACAACTGCCTACCCCCTTCGTAAGTGCAGGTCCTAAATGAGCTTTTTTCTCTGTTCCCTCACCACAATCCAGATTTTTTTGGGGAGTTACCTTTACAGTAACCATACCAGGAAGTACTTAATTTATTAAGCTACTGCTTTTCTTAATCTCAGTGGAGATATTTACTGATAAACAGCTACCTACGCAGCATGTTCATGTCGTTCCTAAATGAGCTTTTATCTCTCTCCCCTCACTACAAATCAGATTCTTCTGAGGAGTTCCCAGTACACTATCCTTTCCCCTGTGTAATTACCTTAACAAACTCCAGCTGTTTTTATTCTCAGAAGGTTTACTCCCTGATATACAGCGGCCTACCCCCTTCGTAAGTGCAGGTCCTAAATGAGCTTTTTTCTCTGTTCCCTTACCACAATCCAGATTCTTTTGGGGAATTACCAGTACAGTAACCATACCAGGAAGTACTTAATTTATTAAGCTACTGCTTTTCTTAATCTCAGTGGAGATATTTACTGATAAACAGCTATGTACGCAGCATGTTCATGTCGTTCCTAAATGAGCTTTTATCTCCCTCCCCTCACCACAAATCAGATTCTTCTGAGGAGTTCCCAGTACATTATCCTTTCCGTGTGTAAGTACCTTAACATGCTCCAGCTGTTTTTATTCTCAGAAGGTTAACTCCCTGATATACAGCTGCCTATCCCCTTCGTAATTGCAGGTCCTAAATGAGCTTTTTTCTCTGTTCCCTCACCACAATCCAGATTCTTTTGGGGAGTTACCAGTACAGTAACCATACAAGGAAGTACTTAATTTATTAAGCTACTGCTTTTCTTAATCTCAGTGGAGATATTTACTGATAAACAGCTACCTACGCAGCATGTTCATGTCGTTCCTAAATGAGCTTTTATCTTTCTCCCCTCACCACAAATCAGATTCTTCTGAGGAGTTCCCAGTACATAATCCTTTCCCCTGTGTAAGTACCTTAACAAGCTCCAGCTGTTTTTACTCTCAGAAGGTTTACTCCCTGATATAGAGCTGCCTACCCCCTTCGTAAGTGCAGGTCCTAAATGAGCTTTTTTCTCTGTTCCCTCACCACAATCCAGATTCTTTTGGGGAGTTACCAGTACAGTAACCATACCAGGAAGTACTTAATTTATTAAGCTACTGCTTTTCTTAATCTCAGTGGAGATATTTACTGATAAACAGCTACCTACACAGCATGTTCATGTCGTTCCTAAATGAGCTTTTATCTCTCTCCCCTCACCACAAATCAGATTCTTCTGAGGAGTTCACAGTACATTATCCTTTCCCCTGTGTAATTACCTTAACAAGCTCCAGCTGTTTTTATTCTCAGAAGGTTTACTCCCTGATATACAGCTGCCTACCCCCTTCGTAAGTGCACGTCCTAAATGAGCTTTTTTCTCTGTTCCCTCACCACAATCCAGATTCTTTTGGGGAGTTACCAGTACAGTAACCATACCAGGAAGTACTTAATTTATTAAGCTACTGCTTTTCTTAATCTCAGTGGAGATATTTACTGATAAACACCTACCTACGCAGCATGTTCATGTCGTTCCTAAATGAGCTTTTATCTCTCCCCCTCACCACAAATCAGATTCTTCTGAGGAGTTCCCAGTACATTATCCTTTCCCCTTTGTAATTTCCTTAACAAACTCCAGCTGTTTTTATTTTCAGAAGGTTTACTCCCTGATATACAGCTGCCTAGCCCCTTCTTAAGTGCAGGTCCTAAAAGAGCTTTTTTCTCTGTTCCCTCACCACAATCCAGATTCTTTTGGGGAGTTACCAGTACAGTAACCATACCAGGAATTACTTAATTTATTAAGCTACTGCTTTTCTTAATATCAGTGGAGATATTTACTGATAAACAGCTACCTACGCAGCATGTTCATGTCGTTCCTAAACGAGCTTTTATCTCTCTCCCCTCACCACAAATCAGATTCTTCTGAGGAGTTCCCCGTACTTTATCCTTTCCCCTGTGTAATTACCTTAACAAGCTCCAGCTGTTTTTATTCTCACAAGGTTTACTCCCTGATATACAGCTGCCTACCCCCTTCGTAAGTGCAGGTCCTAAATGAGCTTTGTTCTCTGTTCCCTCACCACAATCCAGATTCTTTTGGGGAGTTATCAGTACAGTAACCATACCAGGAAGTACTTAATTTATTAAGCTACTGCTTTTCTTAATCTCAGTGGAGATATTTACTGATAAACAGCTAACCAAGCAGCAAGTTCATGTCGTTCCTAAATGAGCTTTTATCTCTCTCCCCTCACCACAAATCAGATTCTTCTGAGGAGTTCCCAGCACATTATCCTTTCCCCTGTGTAATTACCTTAACAAGCTCCAGCTGTTTTTATTCTCAGAAGGTTTACTCCCTGATATACAGCGGCCTACCCCATTCGTAAGTGCAGGTCCTAAATGAGCGTTTTTCTCTGTTCCCTCACCACAATCCAGATTCTTTTGGGGAGTTACCAGTACAGTAAGCATACCAGGAAGTACTTAATGTATTAAGCTACTGCTTTTCTTAATCTCAGTGGAGATATTTACTGATAAACAGCTACCTACGCAGCATGTTCATGTCGTTCCTAAATGAGCTTTTATCTCTCTCCCCTCACGACAAATCAGATTCATCTGAGGAGTTCCCAGTACATTATCCTTTCCCATGTGTAATTACCTTAACAAGCTCCAGCTGTTTTTATTCTCAGAAGGTTTACTCCCTGATATACAGCTGCCTACCCCCTTCGTAAGTGCAGGTCCTAAATGAGCTTTTTTCTCTGTTCCCTCACCACAATCCAGATTCTTTTGGGGAGTTACCAGTACAGTAACCATACCAGGAAGTACTTAATTTATTAAGCTACTGCTTTTCTTAATCTCAGTGGAGATATTTACTGATAAACAGCTACCTAAGCAGCATGTTCATGTCGTTCCTAAATGAGCTTTTATCTCTCTCCCCTCACCACAAATCAGATTCTTCTGAGGAGTTCCCAGTACATTATCCTTTCCCCTGTGTAATTACCTTAACAAGCTCCAGCTGTTTTTATTCTCAGAAGGTTTACTCGCTGATATACAACTGCCTACCCCCTTCGTAGGTGCAGTTCCTAAATGAGCTTTTTTCTCTGTTCCCTCACCACAATCCAGATTCTTTTGGGGAGTTACCTTTACAGTAACCATACCAGGAAGTACTTAATTTATTAAGCTACTGCTTTTCTTAATCTCAGTGGAGATATTTACTGATAAACAGCTACCTACGCAGCATTATCATGTCGTTCCTAAATGAGCTTTTATCTCTCTCCCCTCACCACAAATCAGATTCTTCTGAGGAGTTCCCAGTACACAATCCTTTCCCCTGTGTAATTACCTTAACAAACTCCAGCTGTTTTTATTCTCAGAATGTTTACTCCCTGATATACAGCGGCCTACCCCCTTCGTAAGTGCAGGTCCTAAATGAGCTTTTTTCTCTGTTCCCTTACCACAATCCAGATTCTTTGGGGAGTTACCAGTACAGTAACCATACCAGGAAGTACTTAATTTATTAAGCTACTGCTTTTCTTAATCTCAGTGGAGATATTTACTGATATACATCTACCTACGCAGCATGTTCATGTCGTTCCTAAATGAGCTTTTATCTCTCTCCCCTCACCACAAATCAGATTCTTCTGAGGAGTTCCCAGTACATTATCCTTTCCCGTGTGTAAGTACCTTAACATGCTCCAGCTGTTTTTATTCTCAGAAGGTTAACTCCCTGATATACAGCTGCCTACCCCCTTCGTAATTGCAGGTCCTAAATGAGCTTTTTTCTCTGTTCCCTCAACACAATCCAGATTCTTTTGGGGAGTTACCAGTACAGTAACCATACAAGGAAGTACTTAATTTATTAAGCTACTGCTTTTCTTAATCTCAGTGGAGATATTTACTGATAAACAGCTACCTACGTAGCATGTTCATGTCGTTCCTAAATGAGCTTTTATCTCTCTCCCCTCACCACAAATCAGATTCTTCTGAGGAGTTCCCAGCACATTATCCTTTCCCCTGTGTAATTACCTTAACAAGCTCCAGCTGTTTTTATTCTCAGAAGGTTTACTCCCTGATATACAGCGGCCTACCCCCTTCGTAAGTGCAGGTCCTAAATGAGCTTTTTTCTCTGTTCCCTCACCACAATCCAGATTCTTTTGGGGAGTTACCAGTACAGTAAGCATACCAGGAAGTACTTAATTTATTAAGCTACTGCTTTTCTTAATCTCAGTGGAGATATTTACTGATAAACAGCTACGTACGCAGCATGTTCATGTCGTTCCTAAATGAGCTTTTATCTCTCTCCCCTCACCACAAATCAGATTCCTCTGAGGAGTTCCCAGTACATTATCCTTTCCCCTGTGTAATTATCTTAACAAGCTCCAGCTGTTTTTATTCTCAGAAGGTTTACTCCCTGATATACAACTGCCTACCCCCTTCGTAGGTGCAGTTCCTAAATGAGCTTTTTTCTCTGTTCCTTCACCACAATCCAGATTCTTTTGGGGAGTTACCTTTACAGTAACCATACCAGGAAGTACTTAATTTATTAAGCTACTGCTTTTCTTAATCTCAGTGGAGATATTTACTGATAAACAGCTACCTACGCAGCATGTTCATGTCGTTCCTAAATGAGCTTTTATCTCTCTCCCCTCACCACAAATCAGATTCTTCTGAGGAGTTCCCAGTACACTATCCTTTCCCCTGTGTAATTACCTTAACAAACTCCAGCTGTTTTTATTCTCAGAATGTTTATTCCCTGATATACAGCGGCCTACCCCGTTCGTAAGTGCAGGTCCTAAATGAGCTTTTTTCTCTTCCCTTATCACAATCCAGATTCTTTTGGGGAGTTACCAGTACAGTAACCATACCAGGAAGTACTTAATTTATTAAGCTACTGCTTTTCTTAATCTCAGTGGAGATATTTACTGATAAACAGCTACCTACGCAGCATGTTCATGTCGTTCCTAAATGAGCTTTTATCTCTCTCCCCTCACCACAAATCAGATTCTTCTGAGGAGTTCCCAGTACATTATCCTTTCCCGTGTGTAAGTACCTTAACATGCTCCAGCTGTTTTTATTCTCAGAAGTTTAACTCCCTGATATACAGCTGCCTACCCCTACGTAATTGCAGGTCCTAAATGAGCTTTTTTCTCTGTTCCCTCACCACAATCCAGATTCTTTTGGGGAGTTACCAGTACAGTAAACATACAAGGAAGTACTTAATTTATTAAGCTACTGCTTTTCTTAATCTCAGTGGAGATATTTACTGATAAACAGCTACCTACGTAGCATGTTCATGTCGTTCCTAAATGAGCTTTTATCTCTCTCCCCTCACCACAAATCAGATTCTTCTGAGGAGTTCCCAGTACATTATCCTTTCCCCTGTTTAATTACCTTAACAAGCTCCAGCTGTTTTTATTCTCAGAAGGTTTACTCCCTGATATACAGCTGCCTACCCCCTTCGTAAGTGCAGGTCCTAAATGAGCTTTTTTCTCTGTTCCCTCACCACAATCCAGATTCTTTTGGGGAGTTACCAGTACAGTAACCATACCAGGAAGTACTTAATTTATTAAGCTACTGCTTTTCTTAATCTCAGTGGAGATATTTACTGATAAACAGCTAACCAAGCAGCAAGTTCATGTCGTTCCTAAATGAGCTATTATCTCTCTCCCCTCACCACAAATCAGATTCTTCTGAGGAGTTCCCAGTACATTATCCTTTCCCCTGTGTAATTACCTTAACAAGCTCCAGCTGGTTTTATTCTCAGAAGGTTTACTCCCTGATATACAGCGGCCTACCCCCTTCGTAAGTGCAGGTCCTAAATGAGCTTTTTTCTCTGTTCCCTCACCACAATCCAGATTCTTTTGGGGAGTTACCAGTACAGTAAGCATACCAGGAAGTACTTAATTTATTAAGCTACTGCTTTTCTTAATCTCAGTGGAGATATTTACTGATAAACAGCTACCTACGCAGCATGTTCATGTCGTTCCTAAATGAGCTTTTATCTCTCTCCCCTCACCATAAATCAGATTCATCTGAGGAGTTCCCAGTACATTATCATTTCCCCTGTGTAATTACCTTAACAAGCTCCAGCTGTTTTTATTCTCAGAAGGTTTACTCCCTGATATACAGCTGCCTACCCCCTTCGTAAGTGCAGGTCCTAAATGAGCTTTTTTCTCTGTTCCCTCACCACAATCCAGATTCTTTTGGGGAGTTACCAGTACAGTAACCATACCAGGAAGTACTTAATTTATTAAGCTACTGCTTTTCTTAATCTCAGTGGAGATATTTACTGATAAACAGCTACCTACGCAGCATGTTCATGTCGTTCCTAAATGAGCTTTTATCTCTCTCCCCTCACCACAAATCAGATTCTTCTGAGGAGTTCCCAGTACATTATCCTTTCCCCTGTGTAATTACCTTAACAAGCTCCAGCTGTTTTTATTCTCAGAAGGCTTACTCCCTGATATACAACTGCCTACCCCCTTCGTAGGTGCAGTTCCTAAATGAGCTTTTTTCTCTGTTCCCTCACCACAATCCAGATTCTTTTGGGGAGTTACCTTTACAGTAACCATACCAGGAAGTACTTAATTTATTAAGCTACTGCTTTTCTTAATCTCAGTGGAGATATTTACTGATAAACAGCTACCTACGCAGCATGTTCATGTCGTTCCTAAATGAGCTTTTATCTCTCTCCCCTCACTACAAATCAGATTCTTCTGAGGAGTTCCCAGTACACTATCCTTTCCCCTGTGTAATTACCTTAACAAACTCCAGCTGTTTTTATTCTCAGAATGTTTACTCCCTGATATACAGCGGCCTACCCCTTTCGTAAGTGCAGGTCCTAAATTAGCTTTTTTCTCTGTTCCCTTACCACAATCCAGATTCTTTTGTGGAGTTACCAGTACAGTAACCATACCAGGAAGTACTTAATTTATTAAGCTACTGCTTTTCTTAATCTCAGTGGAGATATTTACTGATAAACAGCTACCTACGCAGCATGTTCATGTCGTTCCTAAATGAGCTTTTATCTCTCTCCCCTCACCACAAATCAGATTCTTCTGAGGAGTTCCCAGTACATTATCCTTTCCCGTGTGTAAGTACCTTAACATGCTCCAGCTGTTTTTATTCTCAGAAGGTTAACTCCCTGATATACAGCTGCCTACCCCCTTCGTAATTGCAGGTCCTAAATGAGCTTTTTTCTCTTTTCCCTCACCACAATCCAGATTCTTTTGGGGAGTTACCAGTACAGTAACCATACAAGGAAGTACTTAATTTATTAAGCTACTGCTTTTCTTAATCTCAGTGGAGATATTTACTGATAAACGGCTACCTACGCAGCATGTTCATGGCGTTCCTAAATGAGCTTTTATCTCTCTCCCCTCACCACAAATCAGATTCTTCTGAGGAGTTCCCAGTACATTATCCTTTCCCCTGTGTAATTACCTTAACAAGCTCCAGCTGTTTTTATTCTCAGAAGGTTTACTCCCTGATATACAGCTGCCTACACCCTTCGTACGTGCAGGTCCTAAATGAGCTTTTTTCTCTGTTCCCTCACCACAATCCAGATTATTTGGGGAGTTACCAGTACAGTAGACATACCAGGAAGTACTTAATTTATTAAGCTACTGCTTTTCTTAATCTCAGTGGAGATATTTACTGATAAACAGCTACCTACGCAGCATGTTCATGTCGTTCTTAAATGAGCTTTTATCTCTCTCCCCTCACCATAAATCAGATTCATCTGAGGAGTTCCCAGTACATTATCATTTCCCCTGTGTAAGTACCTTAACAAGCTCCAGCTGTTTTTATTCTCAGAAGGTTAACTCCCTGATATACAGCTGCCTACCCCCTTCGTAATTGCAGGTCCTAAATGAGCTTTTTTCTCTGTTCCCTCACCACAATCCAGATTCTTTTGGGGAGTTTCCAGTACAGTAACCATACAAGGAATTACTTAATTTATTAAGCTACAGCTTTTCGTAATCTCAGTGGAGATATTTACTGATAAACAGCTACCTACGTAGCATGTTCATGTCGTTCCTAAATGAGCTTTTATCTCTCTCCCCTCACCACAAATCAGATTCTTCTGAGGAGTTCCCAGTACATTATCCTTTCCCGTGTGTAAGTACCTTAACATGCTCCAGCTGTTTTTATTCTCAGAAGGTTAACTCCCTGATATACAGCTGCCTACCCCCTTCGTAATTGCAGGTCCTAAATGAGCTTTTTTCTCTGTTCCCTCACCACAATCCAGATTCTTTTGGGGAGTTACCAGTACAGTAACCATACAAGGAAGTACTTAATTTATTAAGCTACTGCTTTTCTTAATCTCAGTGGAGATATTTACTGATAAACGGCTACCTACGCAGCATGTTCATGGCGTTCCTAAATGAGCTTTTATCTCTCTCCCCTCACCACAAATCAGATTCTTCTGAGGAGTTCCCAGTACATTATCCTTTCCCCTGTGTAATTACCTTAACAAGCTCCAGCTGTTTTTATTCTCAGAAGGTTTACTCCCTGATATACAGCTGCCTACACCCTTCGTACGTGCAGGTCCTAAATGAGCTTTTTTCTCTGTTCCCTCACCACAATCCAGATTATTTGGGGAGTTACCAGTACAGTAGACATACCAGGAAGTACTTAATTTATTAAGCTACTGCTTTTCTTAATCTCAGTGGAGATATTTACTGATAAACAGCTACCTACGCAGCATGTTCATGTCGTTCCTAAATGAGCTTTTATCTCTCTCCCCTCACCATAAATCAGATTCATCTGAGGAGTTCCCAGTACATTATCATTTCCCCTGTGTAAGTACCTTAACAAGCTCCAGCTGTTTTTATTCTCAGAAGGTTAACTCCCTGATATACAGCTGCCTACCCCCTTCGTAATTGCAGGTCCTAAATGAGCTTTTTTCTCTGTTCCCTCACCACAATCCAGATTCTTTTGGGGAGTTTCCAGTACAGTAACCATACAAGGAATTACTTAATTTATTAAGCTACAGCTTTTCGTAATCTCAGTGGAGATATTTACTGATAAACAGCTACCTACGTAGCATGTTCATGTCGTTCCTAAATGAGCTTTTATCTCTCTCCCCTCACCACAAATCAGATTCTTCTGAGGAGTTCCCAGTACATTATCCTTTCCCCTGTGTAATTACCTTAACAAGCTCCAGCTGTTTTTATTCTCAGAAGGTTTACTCCCTGATATACAGCGGCCTACCCCCTTCGTAAGTGCAGGTCCTAAATGAGCTTTTTTCTCTGTTCCCTCACCACAATCCAGATTCTTTGGGGGAGTTACCAGTACAGTAAGCATACCAGGAAGTACTTAAGTTATTAAGCTACTGCTTTTCTTAATCTCAGTGGAGATATTTACTGATAAACAGCTACCTACGCAGCATGTTCATGTCGTTCCTAAATGAGCTTTTATCTCTCTCCCCTCACCACAAATCAGATTCATCTGAGGAGTTCCCAGTACGTTATCCTTTCCCCTGTGTAATTACCTTAACAAGCTCCAGCTGTTTTTATTCTCAGAAGGTTTACTCCCTGATATACAGCTGCCTACCCCCTTCGTAAGTGCAGGTCCTAAATGAGCTTTTTTCTCTGTTCCCTCACCACAATCCAGATTCTTTTGGGGAGTTACCAGTACAGTAACCATACCAGGAAGTACTTAATTTATTAAGCTACTGCTTTTCTTAATATCAGTGGAGATATTTACTGATAAACAGCTACCTACGCAGCATGTTCATGTCGTTCCTAAACGAGCTTTTATCTCTCTCCCCTCACCACAAATCAGATTCTTCTGAGGAGTTCCCAGTACTTTATCCTTTCCCCTGTGTAATTACCTTAACAAGCTCCAGCTGTTTTTATTCTCACAAGGTTTACTCCCTGATATACAGCTGCCTACCCCCTTCGTAAGTGCAGGTCCTAAATGAGCTTTGTTCTCTGTTCCCTCACCACAATCCAGATTCTTTTGGGGAGTTATCAGTACAGTAACCATACCAGGAAGTACTTAATTTATTAAGCTACTGCTTTTCTTAATCTCAGTGGAGATATTTACTGATAAACAGCTACCTAGGCAGCATGTTCATGTCGTTCCTAAATGAGCTTTTATCTCTCTCCCCTCACCACAAATCAGATTCTTCTGAGGAGTTCCCAGTACACTATCCTTTCCCCTGTGTAATTACCTTAACAAACTCCAGCTGTTTTTATTCTCAGAATGTTTACTCCCTGATATACAGCGGCCTACCCCTTTCGTAAGTGCAGGTCCTAAATTAGCTTTTTTCTCTGTTCCCTTACCACAATCCAGATTCTTTTGGGGAGTTACCAGTACAGTAACCATACCAGGAAGTACTTAATTTATTAAGCTACTGCTTTTCTTAATCTCAGTGGAGATATTTACTGATAAACAGCTACCTACGCAGCATGTTCATGTCGTTCCTAAATGAGCTTTTATCTCTCTCCCCTCACCACAAATCAGATTCTTCTGAGGAGTTCCCAGTACATTCTCCTTTCCCCTGTGTAATTACCTTAACAAGCTCCAGCTGTTTTTATTCTCAGAAGGTTTACTCCCTGATATACAGCTGCCTACACCCTTCGTACGTGCAGGTCCTAAATGAGCTTTTTTCTCTGTTCCCTCACCACAATCCAGATTATTTGGGGAGTTACCAGTACAGTAGACATACCAGGAAGTACTTAATTTATTAAGCTACTGCTTTTCTTAATCTCAGTGGAGATATTTACTGATAAACAGCTACCTACGCAGCATGTTCATGTCGTTCCTAAATGAGCTTTTATCTCTCTCCCCTCACCATAAATCAGATTCATCTGAGGAGTTCCCAGTACATTATCATTTCCCCTGTGTAAGTACCTTAACAAGCTCCAGCTGTTTTTATTCTCAGAAGGTTAACTCCCTGATATACAGCTGCCTACCCCCTTCGTAATTGCAGGTCCTAAATGAGCTTTTTTCTCTGTTCCCTCACCACAATCCAGATTCTTTTGGGGAGTTTCCAGTACAGTAACCATACAAGGAATTACTTAATTTATTAAGCTACAGCTTTTCGTAATCTCAGTGGAGATATTTACTGATAAACAGCTACCTACGTAGCATGTTCATGTCGTTCCTAAATGAGCTTTTATCTCTCTCCCCTCACCACAAATCAGATTCTTCTGAGGAGTTCCCAGTACATTATCCTTTCCCCTGTGTAATTACCTTAACAAGCTCCAGCTGTTTTTATTCTCAGAAGGTTTACTCCCTGATATACAGCGGCCTACCCCCCTTCGTAAGTGCAGGTCCTAAATGAGCTTTTTTCTCTGTTCCCTCACCACAATCCAGATTCTTTGGGGGAGTTACCAGTACAGTAAGCATACCAGGAAGTACTTAAGTTATTAAGCTACTGCTTTTCTTAATCTCAGTGGAGATATTTACTGATAAACAGCTACCTACGCAGCATGTTCATGTCGTTCCTAAATGAGCTTTTATCTCTCTCCCCTCACCACAAATCAGATTCATCTGAGGAGTTCCCAGTACGTTATCCTTTCCCCTGTGTAATTACCTTAACAAGCTCCAGCTGTTTTTATTCTCAGAAGGTTTACTCCCTGATATACAGCTGCCTACCCCCTTCGTAAGTGCAGGTCCTAAATGAGCTTTTTTCTCTGTTCCCTCACCACAATCCAGATTCTTTTGGGGAGTTACCAGTACAGTAACCATACCAGGAAGTACTTAATTTATTAAGCTACTGCTTTTCTTAATATCAGTGGAGATATTTACTGATAAACAGCTACCTACGCAGCATGTTCATGTCGTTCCTAAACGAGCTTTTATCTCTCTCCCCTCACCACAAATCAGATTCTTCTGAGGAGTTCCCAGTACTTTATCCTTTCCCCTGTGTAATTACCTTAACAAGTTCCAGCTGTTTTTATTCTCACAAGGTTTACTCCCTGATATACAGCTGCCTACCCCCTTCGTAAGTGCAGGTCCTAAATGAGCTTTGTTCTCTGTTCCCTCACCACAATCCAGATTCTTTTGGGGAGTTATCAGTACAGTAACCATACCAGGAAGTACTTAATTTATTAAGCTACTGCTTTTCTTAATCTCAGTGGAGATATTTACTGATAAACAGCTACCTAGGCAGCATGTTCATGTCGTTCCTAAATGAGCTTTTATCTCTCTCCCCTCACCACAAATCAGATTCTTCTGAGGAGTTCCCAGTACACTATCCTTTCCCCTGTGTAATTACCTTAACAAACTCCAGCTGTTTTTATTCTCAGAATGTTTACTCCCTGATATACAGCGGCCTACCCCTTTCGTAAGTGCAGGTCCTAAATTAGCTTTTTTCTCTGTTCCCTTACCACAATCCAGATTCTTTTGGGGAGTTACCAGTACAGTTAACCATACCAGGAAGTACTTAATTTATTAAGCTACTGCTTTTCTTAATCTCAGTGGAGATATTTACTGATAAACAGCTACCTACGCAGCATATTCATGTCGTTCCTAAATGAGCTTTTATCTCTCTCCCCTCACCACAAATCAGATTCTTCTGAGGAGTTCCCAGTACATTATCCTTTCCCGTGTGTAAGTACCTTAACATGCTCCAGCTGTTTTTATTCTCAGAAGGTTAACTCCCTGATATACAGCTGCCTACCCCCTTCGTAATTGCAGGTCCTAAATGAGCTTTTTTCTCTGTTCCCTCACCACAATCCAGATTCTTTTGGGGAGTTACCAGTACAGTAACCATACAAGGAAGTACTTAATTTATTAAGCTACTGCTTTTCTTAATCTCAGTGGAGATATTTACTGATAAACGGCTACCTACGCAGCATGTTCATGGCGTTCCTAAATGAGCTTTTATCTCTCTCCCCTCACCACAAATCAGATTCTTCTGAGGAGTTCCAGTACATTATCCTTTCCCCTGTGTAATAACCTTAACAAGCTCCAGCTGTTTTTATTCTCAGACGGTTTACTCCCTGAAATACAGCTGCCTACCCCCTTCATAAGTGCAGGTCCTAAATGAGCTTTTTTCTCTGTTCCCTCACCACAATCCAGATTCTTTTGGGGAGTTACCTTTACAGTAACCATACCAGGAAGTACTTAATTTATTAAGCAACTCCTTTTCTTAATCTCAGTGGAGATATTTACTGATAAACACCTACCTACGCAGCATGTTCATGTCGTTCCTAAATGAGCGTTTATGTTTCTCCCCTCACCACAAATCAGATTCTTCTGAGGAGTTCCCAGTACATAATCCTTTCCCTGTGTAAGTACCTTAACAAGCTCCAGCTGTTTTTATTCTCAGAAGGTTTACTCCTGATATACAGCTGCCTAACCCATTCGTAAGTGCAGGTCCTAATGAGCTTTTTCTCTGTTCCCTCACCACAATCCAGATTCTTTTGGGGAGTTACCAGTACAGTAACCATACCAGGAAGTACTTAATTTATTAAGCTACTGCTTTTCTTAATCTCAGTGGAGATATTTACTGATAAACAGCTACCTACGCAGCATGTTCATGTCGTTCTTAAATGAGCTTTTATCTCTCTCCCCTCACCACAAATCAGATTCTTCTGAGGAGTTCCCAGTACATTATCCTTTCCCCTGTGTAATTACCTTAACAAGCTCCAGCTGTTTTTATTCTCAGAAGGTTTACTCCCTGATATACAGCTGCCTACACCCTTCGTACGTGCAGGTCCTAAATGAGCTTTTTTCTCTGTTCCCTCACCCACAATCCAGATTATTTGGGAGTTACCAGTACAGTAGACATACCAGGAAGTACGTAATTTATTAAGCTACTGCTTTTCTTAATCTCAGTGGAGATATTTACTGATAAACAGCTACCTACGCAGCATGTTCATGTCGTTCATAAATGAGCTTTTATCTCTCTCCCCTCACCACAAATCAGATTCTTCTGAGGAGTTCCCAGTACATTATCCTTTCCCGTGTGTAAGTACCTTAACAAGCTCCAGCTGTTTTTATTCTCAGAAGGTTAACTCCCTGATATACAGCTGCCTACCCCTTCGTAATTGCAGGTCCTAAATGAGCTTTTTTCTCTGTTCCCTCACCACAATCCAGATTCTTTTGGGGAGTTTCCAGTACAGTAACCATACAAGGAATTACTTAATTTATTAAGCTACAGCTTTTCGTAATCTCAGTGGAGATATTTACTGATAAACAGCTACCTACGTAGCATGTTCATGTCGTTCCTAAATGAGCTTTTATCTCTCTCCCCTCACCACAAATCAGATTCTTCTGAGGAGTTCCCAGTACATTATCCTTTCCCCTGTGTAATTACCTTAACAAGCTCCAGCTGTTTTTATTCTCAGAAGGTTTACTCCCTGATATACAGCGGCCTACCCCCTTCGTAAGTGCAGGTCCTAAATGAGCTTTTTTCTCTGTTCCCTCACCACAATCCAGATTCTTTTGGGGAGTTACCAGTACAGTAAGCATACAGGAAGTACTTAAGTTATTAAGCTACTGCTTTTGTTAATCTCAGTGGAGATATTTACTGATAAACAGCTACCTACGCAGCATGTTCATGTCGTTCCTAAATGAGCTTTTATCTCTCTCCCCTCACCACAAATCAGATTCATCTGAGGAGTTCCCAGTACGTTATCCTTTCCCCTGTGTAATTACCTTAACAAGCTCCAGCTGTTTTTATTCTCAGAAGGTTTACTCCCTGATATACAGCTGCCTACCCCCTTCGTAAGTGCAGGTCCTAAATGAGCTTTTTTCTCTGTTCCCTCACCACAATCCAGATTCTTTTGGGGAGTTACCAGTACAGTAACCATACCAGGAAGTACTTAATTTATTAAGCTACTGCTTTTCTTAATATCAGTGGAGATATTTACTGATAAACAGCTACCTACGCAGCATGTTCATGTCGTTCCTAAACGAGCTTTTATCTCTCTCCCCTCACCACAAATCAGATTCTTCTGAGGAGTTCCCAGTACTTTATCCTTTCCCCTGTGTAATTACCTTAACAAGCTCCAGCTGTTTTTATTCTCACAAGGTTTACTCCCTGATATACAGCTGCCTACCCCCTTCGTAAGTGCAGGTTCCTAAATGAGCTTTGTTCTCTGTTCCCTCACCACAATCCAGATTCTTTTGGGAGTTATCAGTACAGTAACCATACCAGGAAGTACTTAATTATTAAGCTACTGCTTTTCTTAATCTCAGTGGAGATATTTACTGATAAACAGCTACCTAGGCAGCATGTTCATGTCGTTCCTAAATGAGCTTTTATCTCTCTCCCCTCACCACAAATCAGATTCTTCTGAGGAGTTCCCAGTACACTATCCTTTCCCCTGTGTAATTACCTTAACAAACTCCAGCTGTTTTTATTCTCAGAATGTTTACTCCCTGATATACAGCGGCCTACCCCTTTCGTAAGTGCAGGTCCTAATTAGCTTTTTTCTCTGTTCCCTTACCACAATCCAGATTCTTTTGGGGAGTTACCAGTACAGTAACCATACCAGGAAGTACTTAATTTATTAAGCTACTGCTTTTCTTAATCTCAGTGGAGATATTTACTGATAAACAGCTACCTACGCAGCATGTTCATGTCGTTCCTAAATGAGCTTTTATCTCTCTCCCCTCACCACAAATCAGATTCTTCTGAGGAGTTCCCAGTACATCATCCTTTCCCGTGTGTAAGTACCTTAACATGCTCCAGCTGTTTTTATTCTCAGAAGGTTAACTCCCTGATATACAGCTGCCTACCCCCTTCGTAATTGCAGGTCCTAAATGAGTTTTTTTCTCTGTTCCCTCACCACAATCCAGATTCTTTTGGGGAGTTACCAGTACAGTAACCATACAAGGAAGTACTTAATTTATTAAGCTACTGCTTTTCTTAATCTCAGTGGAGATATTTACTGATAAACGGCTACCTACGCAGCATGTTCATGCGTTCCTAAATGAGCTTTTATCTCTCTCCCCTCACCACAAATCAGATTCTTCTGAGGAGTTCCCAGTACATTATCCTTTCCCCTGTGTAATAACCTTAACAAGCTCCAGCTGTTTTTATTCTCAGACGGTTTACTCCCTGAAATACAGCTGCCTACCCCCTTCATAAGTGCAGGTCCTAATGAGCTTTTTTCTCTGTTCCCTCACCACAATCCAGATTCTTTTGGGGAGTTACCTTTACAGTAACCATACCAGGAAGTACTTAATTTATTAAGCAACTCCTTTTCTTAATCTCAGTGGAGATATTTACTGATAAACACCTACCTACGCAGCATGTTCATGTCGTTCCTAAATGAGCGTTTATGTTTCTCCCCTCACCACAAATCAGATTCTTCTGAGGAGTTCCCAGTACATAATCCTTTCCCCTGTGTAAGTACCTTAACAAGCTCCAGCTGTTTTTATTCTCAGAAGGTTTACTCCCTGATATACAGCTGCCTAACCCATTCGTAAGTGCAGGTCCTAAATGAGCTTTTTCTCTGTTCCCTCACCACAATCCAGATTCTTTTGGGGAGTTACCAGTACAGTAACCATACCAGGAAGTACTTAATTTATTAAGCTACTGCTTTTCTTAATCTCAGTGGAGATATTTTACTGATAAACAGCTACCTACGCAGCATGTTCATGTCGTTCTTAAATGAGCTTTTATCTCTCTCCCCTCACCACAAATCAGATTCTTCTGAGGAGTTCCCAGTACATTATCCTTTCCCCTGTGTAATTACCTTAACAAGCTCCAGCTGTTTTTATTCTCAGAAGGTTTACTCCCTGATATACAGCTGCCTACACCCTTCGTACGTGCAGGTCCTAAATGAGCTTTTTTCTCTGTTCCCTCACCACAATCCAGATTATTTGGGGAGTTACCAGTACAGTAGACATACCAGGAAGTACTTAATTTATTAAGCTACTGCTTTTCTTAATCTCAGTGGAGATATTTACTGATAAACAGCTACCTACGCAGCATGTTCATGTCGTTCATAAATGAGCTTTTATCTCTCTCCCCTCACCACAAATCAGATTCTTCTGAGGAGTTCCCAGTACATTATCCTTTCCCGTGTGTAAGTACCTTAACAAGCTCCAGCTGTTTTTATTCTCAGAAGGTTAACTCCCTGATATACAGCTGCCTACCCCCTTCGTAATTGCAGGTCCTAAATGAGCTTTTTTCTCTGTTCCCTCACCACATCCAGATTCTTTGGGGAGTTTCCAGTACAGTAACCATACAAGGAATTACTTAATTTATTAAGCTACAGCTTTTCGTAATCTCAGTGGAGATATTTACTGATAAACAGCTACCTACGTAGCATGTTCATGTCGTTCCTAAATGAGCTTTTATCTCTCTCCCCTCACCACAAATCAGATTCTTCTGAGGAGTTCCCAGTACATTATCCTTTCCCCTGTGTAATTACCTTAACAAGCTCCAGCTGTTTTTATTCTCAGAAGGTTTACTCCCTGATATACAGCGGCCTACCCCCTTCGTAAGTGCAGGTCCTAAATGAGCTTTTTTCTCTGTTCCCTCACCACAATCCAGATTCTTTGGGGGAGTTACCAGTACAGTAAGCATACCAGGAAGTACTTAAGTTATTAAGCTACTGCTTTTCTTAATCTCAGTGGAGATATTTACTGATAAACAGCTACCTACGCAGCATGTTCATGTCGTTACTAAATGAGCTTTTATCTCTCTCCCCTCACCACAAATCAGATTCATCTGAGGAGTTCCCAGTACGTTATCCTTTCCCCTGTGTAATTACCTTAACAAGCTCCAGCTGTTTTATTCTCAGAAGGTTTACTCCCTGATATACAGCTGCCTACCCCCTTCGTAAGTGCAGGTCCTAAATGAGCTTTTTTCTCTGTTCCCTCACCACAATCCAGATTCTTTTGGGGTGTACCAGTACAGTAACCATACCAGGAAGTACTTAATTTATTAAGCTACTGCTTTTCTTAATATCAGTGGAGATATTTACTGATAAACAGCTACCTACGCAGCATGTTCATGTCGTTCCTAAACGAGCTTTTATCTCTCTCCCCTCACCACAAATCAGATTCTTCTGAGGAGTTCCCCGTACTTTATCCTTTCCCCTGTGTAATTACCTTAACAAGCTCCAGCTGTTTTTATTCTCACAAGGTTTACTCCCTGATATACAGCTGCCTACCCCCTTCGTAAGTGCAGGTCCTAAATGAGCTTTGTTCTCTGTTCCCTCACCACAATCCAGATTCTTTTGGGGAGTTATCAGTACAGTAACCATACCAGGAAGTACTTAATTTATTAAGCTACTGCTTTTCTTAATCTCAGTGGAGATATTTACTGATAAACAGCTACCTAGGCAGCATGTTCATGTCGTTCCTAAATGAGCTTTTATCTCTCTCCCCTCACCACAAATCAGATTCTTCTGAGGAGTTCCCAGTACATTATCCTTTCTCCTGTGTAATTACCTTAACAAGCTCGAGCTGTTTTTATTCTCAGAAGGTTTACTCCTGATATACAGCTTTCTACCCCCTTCGTAAGTGCAGGTCCTAAATGAGCTTTTTTCTCTGTTCCAAACCACAATCCAGATTATTTTGGGGAGTTACCAGTACAGTAACCATACCAGGAAGTACTTAAATTATTAAGCTACTGCTTTTCTCAATCTCAGTGGAGATATTTACTGATAAACAGCTACCTACGCAGCATGTTCATGTCGTTCCTAAATGAGCTTTTATCTCTCTCCCCTCACCACAAATCAGATTCTTCTGAGGAGTTCCCAGTACATTATCCTTTCCCCTGTGTAATTACCGTAACAAGCTCCAGCTGTTTTTATTCTCAGAAGGTTTACTCCGTGATATTCAGCTGCCTATCCCCTTCGTAAGTGCAGGTCCTAAATGAGCTTTTTTCTCTGTTTCCTCACAACAATCCAGATTCTTTGGGGAGTTACTAGTACAGTAACCATACCAGGAAGTACTTAATTTATTAAGCTACTGCTTTTCTTAATCTCAGTGGAGATATTTACTGATAAACAGCTACCTACGCATCATGTTCATGTCGTTCCTAATGAGCTTTTATCTCTCTCCCCCTCACCACAAATCAGATTCTTCTGAGGAGTTCCCAGTACATTATCCTTTCCCCTGTGTAATTACCTTAACAAGCTCCAGCTGTTTTTTATTCTCAGAAGGTTTACTCCCTGATATACAGCTGCCTACCCCCTTCGTAAGTGCAGGTCCTAAATGAGCTTTTTTCTCTGTTCCCTCACCACAATCCAGATTCTTTTGGGAGTTACCAGTACAGTAAACCATACCAGGAAATACTTAATTTATTAAGCTACTGCTTTTCTTAATCTCAGTGCAGACATTTACTGATAAACAGCTACCTACGCAGCATGTTCATGTCGTTCCTAAATGAGCATTTCCTCTCTCCTCTCACCACAAATCAGATTCTTCTTAGGAGTTCCCAGTACATTATCCTTTCCCCTGTGTAATTGCCTTAAACACCTCCAGCTGTTTTTATTCTCAGAAGGTTTACTCCCTGATATACAGCTGCCTACCCCTTTCGTAAGTGCAGGTCCTAAATGAGCTTTTTTCTCTGGTCCCTCACCACAATCCAGATTCTTTTGGGGAGTTACCAGTACAGTAACCGGACCAGGAAGGACTTAATTTATTAAGCTACTGCTTTTCTTAATCTCAGTGGAGATATTTACTGATAAACAGCTACCTACGCAGCATGTTCATGTCGTTCCAAATGAGCTTTTATCTCTCTCCCCTCACCACAAATCAGATTCTTCTGAGGAGTTCCCAGTACATTATCCTTTCCCCTGTGTAATTACCTTAACAAGCTCCAGCTGTTTTTATTCTCAGAAGGTTTACTCCCTGATATACAGCTGTCTACCCCTTTCATAAGTGCAGCTCATAAATGAGCTTTTTTCTTTGTTCCCTCACCACAATCCCGATTCTTTTGGGGAGTTACCAGTACAGTAACCATACCAGGAAGTACTTAATTTATTAAGCTACTGCTTTTCTTAATCTCAGTGGAGATATTTACTCATAAACAGCTACGTACGCAGCATGTTCATGTCATTACTAAATCAGCTGTTATCTCTCTCTCCCTCACCACAAATCAGATTCTTCTGAGGAGTTCCCAGTACTTTATCCTTTCTCCTGTGTAATTACCTTAACAAGCTCCAGCTTTTTTTATTCTCAGAAGGTTTACTCCCTGATATACAGCTGCCTACCCC